>NC_073304.1:193418478-193550978 GCF_027595985.1 Sorex araneus | reverse complement strand
AGTGATTCTGTCCCCAGCTTTCCATATTAGTGTACAATCTCTTCTCCTTGGATATGGGTGGGATCTACAGAGTCAGTTCTAAAAGGAAAAAAAAAAAGGATCAGGATCAGGGAAGAATTCACTCTGATATTGGGTTACAAAATGGGTTCTGGAGTGATAGCACAGAGGGTAGGGCATTTGCCTTGCACGCAGCCAACCAGGGTTCGATTCCCAGCATCCCATATGGTCCCCCGAGCACTGCCAGGAATAATTCCTGAGTGCATGAGCCAGGAGTAACCCCTGTGCATCGCTGAGTGTGGCCCATTATCACTAGTATCACTTGTCGTCCCGTTGATCTTCGATTTGCTCGAGCAGGCACCAGTAACATCTCCATTTGTCCCTGTCTCATGCTAGTGCAGCCCAATGATATCTGCTTGCTCCAGGAACAGGAAGAACCTCAAATTGTTCATTCAGGGATTTGACAAAGAAATCTGACCATCTAATTGGTGGGTAGCCACGTGGTCTTCTGATGTCCTGTGGAATCCAGTCGGTAACAACTCTAGTTCAGCGATCATCTCTGAATCGCATTACATAAACGGCCCATCTGATTTTTGATGCCTTGGCAAACGAGACAGCGTCCCTGATTCTTGACTGTCGACGGATAGAATGATGTGATTGTGATTGTTTTTAATATAAAAACTCCGGATTTCTTCTCTCACTTGAGTGAGATGTGATATTCCTAGCATAGCTCTTTCGATTCCTCTTTGAGTGTGGCCCAAAAAGCAAAAAAAAAAAAAAAAAAAAGAAAAACAAAAAACGCTGTGACTTTCCTCTTGCTTGTTCTCTCTCTTGTGTCTTTCTCTGTCTCTTTCTGTTTCTCTCTCACTTGCTCTGTGGAATCCAACTACCACCTTATGAGATGCCCAAGAGGAGACAGAGTGGCAAGGAACTACTGTCTTTAGCCAATAGCCATAGACAACACAGGCCTGTCCACAACTAAGTACTTAGAACTGGATCCTTCTCTAGTCAGCCCTCGAAATGACTACAGACCCAGCCAAAAGATCCACTACAACCTTATAAGGGCTGCTTAACAGACTTGACAGACAGTCTGTCAAGCAGCTCTTATAAGCTAAGCTGAAAATCCCTGTCCCACAGAAGCTGCAGGATCATAAATGTTTTTTTAAAACCACTTTTGGAGTAATTTATTATATAGCAATAACTAACAATCACAGGTTGTTTATAGTGTCTTAAGAAATTCTGCTAAAGAGTTTCAATCTCTAAAATTTGTTGCTCTCTCAGTCCTGAAATGATAGGTTCAGGCCAATCAATAATGTGAGCACAAAACTGAGATATTCCAACTTGAAAACAGAAATATCTCCGTTGGCATGATGAATGTCATGAAAAATACTATACATTTCTTCCTTGATTAGAAACAAATGTGGGGTCTGAGAGATAGCTCAATGGGTTCAGCTCATGCTTTGCCAGGGGGTTGGGGATTGGAGTTCCAGGTTCAATCTCGAGTATGGCATAGTCCCCTGAGCACCACTGGGAGTCATCCCTAAGCACAGAGCTCAGAGTAGCCCCCAAGGACAATGAGAGCAAACAAATAAAATGGTGGGAACACGTTTCCTGATGAACAACATATCTCTGTAAAGAAAAAGTCTTGTTTTTTTCCTCCAACATGCTGCAACATTCACTCAATGGTCCTGACCTGTTCATATTTGCAATCCTCACTACTACATCTCTGAGTCAAGGCCAAGGCATGTTGTAAATGGTGCTGATTCTGCTCGGTTCTCCCTGCAAAGGAAGCAGCGTGGGGATTGGCACTTGGGTACAGCCTTTTGCTCCTATACTAACACCGTTCAATGTTGAGCATATTGCCAGGTTTCCATCAACTTTGATCCTGACATTTTATCAGTAAAAGACAGTTATTAGAGCTAAAGAATCTCTTCCCCATAGCGTGGGTCAATAAGGATAAATAAGAATAAATTATCTTTAAGCATTTCTTCATCATATATGCAAAAACAAGTGTCCAGGCTGATTTGCTATTTGTGCACCAGTAACTTCCTTTCTGAGTGAAGGGATCTTTTGGGGGGCACACATAATAGTCACCACTTTTTTTTATTGAGCCACTGTGAGATATAGGGTTACAAAGCTGGATCATGGTCAGGTTGAAGTCAAACACTGTTCCAATACCCATCTCTACACCAGTGTACTTTTCCTGCCACCAATGTCCCCAGTTTCCCTCTCTCCACCCTCCCCTCAGCCTGTTTTTATGGCAGGACTTTCTTACCTTCTCTCTCTCTCTCTCTCTCTCTCTGGTGACCGCTTTTTCAAATTGTGTGCTCTTGAATCTTTGTAACTTATGTTTAATCATGAGTTAAAGGAGTTATCCCCTCGACTATTAAATGTGTCATTGGCTTAAATTTTATTGAAAGTTATATTTTGGAGTAATATAATGATTTACAGTCTTTATATCCAGTGGTTGGGGGCTACTCTCGTGTCTGTGCTCAGAGTCACTGCTGGTGGAGTTTGGAGGCTTGTGCGATTCCAGGGATCTAACCTGACTTACAGTGTGTTTAGTCCTCTGAACTATCTCTTCCCCCGTACTTTTAAAAAAATGTGTGTGTTAATCTCATATCAACCTCATCAGAGGTCCTATTTTCATAGACATCAGTTTATTTTTCATTCATCACATTTAAACATTTAATCTACTTGAGGGCTGGAGCGATAGCACAGCAGATAGGGAGTTTGCCTTGCACGTGGCCGACCCGGTTTCGATTCCTTTGTCTCTCTCAGAGACCCCGGTAAGCTACTGCGAGTATCTCACCCGCAGGACAAAGCCTGACAAGCTACCAGTAGTGTATTCAATATGCTAAAAACAATAACAACAAGTCTTACAATGGAGAGGTTACTGGTGCCCATAGAGCAAATCAATGATCAAGAGGATGACAGTGATACAGTCTTTATAGTTAAAGAAATGCAGATTTAAATGATGGTGTAGTTTTGATATTTTCCCTGTCTTCCTTTAAAACAAAGTTCATCTGCCTTAAGTCATATTAGTTTGTTTTCATTCTGCAGAAGTTATTTTTTTATAGAAATATCATTGTTTTGTTTGAAAAGTGATGGGTGGCTTTATGCTCTTATGGGAACATGCTCATAATGAATAAATACACTGAATAATGAGATAAAATAGCTAGCACAATAAAATACATTTTTAGATATTCATTATCCCTTTTATTATTTTTATGGCAATTGCTGGCTACTTATGCAAAATAGTCATATTTTCATATGTTCATCCTATAACATACAGAATCAAACTTAATTTTCACCAAGTGCTACACATGATTTAGCTTTATGAGTCTGTTTTGACTGGAGGTAGCTACAAAATAACTATATTCGTTATTTTAAAAGCACTTTAAGGAAAGATTTATTGTGGTATAATTCACATGAAACTGCCCTTTAAAATTGTGCACCGGTTTTTCAGAATGTTTATAGAGTTATGCATCATTACTACTATCTAAATGTATTTTAATACCTTTTAAAAGGAAACTGTATGGTCCAGAGAGGTAGTATAGGAATAAAGGCATTCGCCTTGCAAACTACTGACCCCAGTTCTGTCTCTGGCGCTAATACAGAAGTAGTCTCTGAGCCCTGCTGTGTGGGTCCAGTCACCCTCTCCAACCGACCCTAGCAAAAGGAAATTGGAGAGATTGGCCCTGTGATTCAAGTGGTAGAGTACACACTTGGAACATATGAGGTTCTAGTTTGTGTCCCTGGTACCACATGTTCCCTGAACACTGCCAGGAATGATCCTGCTCCCAAGTGCCACCATTTCTGGACTCCACAACTAAGCAAAATAAAATAACGACAGAAATTCTGTGCCTCTTGATAATGCGTTCTTATTTTGTCCTTTCCCTCTAGTCTCTAGAAACTATTAATCTACTTTCTATCTCCATGAATGTACTTATTCTGAACATTTTATATAAATGCGAGTACACTGTATATGGTACTTTCTCTGATCTCCTTCACTTATCACATCTTCAGAGTTAGTCCATATTTTAGCATGATTATCATTACTTCACTTCTTTTGGGGGCTTTATGGCAGGAGGTAGAGTTCGGGTTGCTCCTGCAGTGTTAGGGGACCATATGTGGTGTGGGGAATTGAACTGGGGTCTGTGGCATGACAGACAAGTTCTTTTGTTCTATCTCTCTTTAGCCTCCTACTTCATTCCTCTATATGGCCACAATATTATTCTGTTTGCTTACTGACTTATTAACCACACTTTGCTTTTCCATTCATCAATTCATAAACATTTTGATATCTACATTTATTTTAGGTATTAAAAATAATGACGCATGAAACTCTGTATGACTAACACAGGCATGAAACTCTGTAACTGCACCCTCACAGTGACTCATTAATAAAAAATAAAAATTTAAAAAATAAAAATAAAAATAATGATACTATGAATATGAATGTATTGATTTTTGCAGTGTTGAGGATCAAACCTAGGACCTCACACACGTGAGACATGTGCTGTACTGCCAACCCACCTCCTGTATCAGTTCTGTGCACATTCATTTTTATTTCTCTTAGGTACAAACCATGAGTGGAATTGCTGGGTCGTATGCTTTTACATTTAGCATTTTGAGAAACTGACAAACGATTTCCCAAAGTAGCTGCCTCATTTTGCAATGGCAGTGTAGGAGGATTGCAATTTTGCTACATATTCATCACCTGTTATTGTCTGTCTTTTTAATTTAAATCATCAATTAGATTAAAGAGACATCTCATTGTGAGGTGTTTTGTTTATTGATTGATTTATGTCACCTGCTTACAATCCACCCATAGATAATGGATGGTTCAATAAATTTTTCTTCAGTCACAATCATATTATCATAATTACAATCATAAGTTTAAGATTTTCATCCTTCTGAGACAGCAAAAAGGGAATGCCCTGCCACAGAGGCGGAGTGGGTTGGGGGGATGGGGTGGGAGTGGGAGTGGTGGGAGAGATACTGGGATTATTGGTGGTGGAGAATGGGCACTGGCGAAGGGATGGGTACTTGATCATTGTATGACTGAAACATAAGCACAGAAGTTTGTAAATCTGTAACTGTACCCCATGGCGATTCATAAAAAATTTTTAATAAAAATTTAAAAATAAGATTTTTATCCTTCTTCAAAGAACTCCATGCCATGTAGCAATCTTATGGGATTTACCTTTGCATTTCTGTCATGAATAATAATATTCCACATGTTTTTTGGACACTTGGAAATTTTTAAATTGGGGGGATTTTTTGCAGAGAGGGACTGTGGTGAGGGCCTACTCCTGGCTCTGAACCCCAGGATCACTACTGTTGGCTCTCAGGGGACCATATATATTGCTGGGAGTTAAACTCAGGTAAGCCACAAGCAAGGCAAACTCCCTACCCGTTGTACTATCTCTTTAGTTCAAACTTCAATTCAATTGTTTAAAATTCAATTCAAAGTTGAAGGAAGGATGGTGTAAGAGTACTTCTACACTTGACTTTCTTACTTGCTGACACCCTCCACTGGTGAGGAGGCATCAGTTCCACTATTAAGTGTCCACCTTTGGAAACAGACCAGGGAAGTTCAAGGAACAGCAATCTGATTGGAAAGAGGACCTATGTTCTGAATGCATTCACGGGGCCCAGAGAGATGACTCAAAGGCTGAGGCATACGCTTTGCATATGGGAGCCCTGGTGAACCTCCCTTCCACCCCAAGCCATGCATTAGTGCACGTATTCCAGATAAATGTAAGTTCAAATCCTGATTGAGCCACGCCATTTAGTTATGGAGATTACAGAAATTACTTGAAATTTCTGAAACTCATTATCTAGATCTAGAATATATGGACATTAATAGTAACACCGTTGCAGAGCTAAAGGGGAAATGAGCATTAGGTGAATTGGATGTTGTTTTATTTCTGTTCTCATTTCTTCCTGTATTTTCTCAGTTATCCGTTTTCCCATTTCTTTCACTTTTTCCTTTAATTTTCTGTACGACTGTTCCACTGATTCTTTGAGTTCCTTGAACATCCTCAGCATTTCATCTCGGAATTCTTTGTCAGAGAGATCATACTTGTGCGTACCTCCTGTTGAGGACTCGGGGCTCTTTTCTTAGTCCTCTACTCGTAGTGGAGATTTGCGCTGTTTCTTCATGTTGTTGTGAATCTAATAAGGTAAAGCCTTTAGGTTCACTGGAACTGTTCCCTCTGATTGCTAGAAAAAATTTTGAACAAGATCCACAGTGGCCAACCTTTGCCTAGTTTAGAGTACTTCTTTCCTCAGGGACATTAAACTGCAACTTATGATAGGCATCTAGTCAGCATTGGAAGAGATGTTGTTTCCAATTGGGCTGTATGAAAATTCTTGAATACACTTGTTTTTTGGTGGAACTATAGTCGGTCAAAAGATTGTTGCCTTATTGTGTTTGAGGTGGCCAGAATGCTTTCCACAAAATTAGATAATGAAGGTTGGGATGGGGTCCAAGGTGCTGGCAGTGGAGGATACAACTGCGGTTGCATAAGCAGCAGCCTGCTCAACAGAAGGCCACGCCCACTTCCGTGAAGGCCACACACCCAGTCAGTCCCAATGTTAATGTCCGCTTTACGGGGATCCAGAAATACCTGTTAGAGGGGACCGGCGATGACCACGCAGGCGCAGAGTTCAGGTGAGGGCAGTGTCCGGCCAGGAAGCCCCAGGCAGCGGACGTAGGGGACTCAGGGCTGGACGGAAGGGGTTGGATGATTAATCACTGGTGTCCAAGAGTCAAGGGAGGGCTCAGTGATAGACACCTGCCTTGTGGAGAGGCTGCAAGTTTTCTTGCTGTCACTGTCTTATATGCCTGCGTATTGTCCCACCAGCTATATGGTTTGAGACTCCCAGTGCCACAATGAAATGTGACCCTTGACAAGCATTGCAAATAAATGTTCAAGAACCATAATCATAAGTGTGAACCCCCCCAAAGTGTGCAAACACCACAACCAAGTGTGACTCCTGGTGAGCACTGCAGCCAGAATAAGTGAGCACTACAACTAAAGTGTGCAACCCTAGAGAGCACCATAAGGAAAAGTGTGTGACCATCGTCAAGTGGCCCCCAGTCATCAAAGAAATAAAGGCACAGCAAGGGGGATGAATTAAAATCTTTAAAAATGCAGCTAAGGTTAGGAAAGAGTACAGTGCGTAGGTGTCTGCCATGCACGTGGTCTATTCCAGTTCTATTGCTGATACCCCATATGGTCTCTTTGAGCCCTCCCAGGAATGATCCCTGAGTGCAGACCAGGAATAAGCCCTGAGCACGGTCAGGTGTGACCTCCAAACCAAAACAACAAAATAAAGTAACGTCATTTTTCATCTTTCACTCTCAGCCTGTTCCTTAACTACCAGGTCTGTTTTCTGGGAATAAGCCACAGGCTTTCTCAGCCTGGCTCTTGAGCCATATTTGGTTCTCAGTGTTTTTGTTTTTGTCTTTGTTTTCTCATAATTTAACTATTTGGGGAGGGAGCTCTCAAGTAGTACTCAAGGAATACGGGGGCCATTTCTAGCCATACTAAGTCAACCGGTTCTAAGGGTTCAATGGGAGGCTCTGAGGACACATTGAATTCTGAGGTTATGGGGAATGCCAGGGCCACTTTAGAGTTGCTTGGGACTCACCAGGGCTGACACTGAAGTGGGAGCCGTGTGGTGCTATAGTTTGAAGAAGGGCATAGCCCGTGCTTGGAACCCTAACTCTGCAGCCCTGTCCCCACATCCCAGCTCTTAAACAGTGCCAGTGTTCTGAACATGGCATTCTGATCCATTCAGAGGAAACATTCCCTCTTTGCACTGATTACTGCTCTTGTAGATCTGGCCACACTCTTGATTGAAAGCTGCTTGGCCACCATTGTTAGCAAAGGGAAAAGGCATAAGACTTGGGTAGAATCAACAAGCAACATAAGCACAGGCTTAGAATTAAAAGAGCCTGCGCTCAATCCCACCCACTTTCACCACCCCAGTGAGTGACAGTGAGGAAGATATCTGATCTCTTGTCTCACTTCTGTCCAGCCGGGGTTCAATCCCTTGTATCCCATCTTATCCCCCGTGCACCACAAGGAGTAAGTCCTAAGTATAGAGTCAGGAGTTACCCTGAGCATCACAGGGTGTGAACCCCCTCCCACAAAAAAAAAAAATTGTATCAAGTAGGTTCACAGGTTATTTGAGCATAAAAGACAAAATAATTATTAATTTAAAGACTCTTGGGCCGGAGCGATAGCACAGTGGGTAGGGCATTTGCCTTGCACACAGCCAACCGGGTTTGATCCCCGGCATCCCATATGGTCTCCCAAACACTGCCAGTAGTAATTCCTGAGTGCAAAGCCAGGAGTCACCCCTGAGCATCGCAGGGTGTGACCTCCCCCCAAAAAGACTCTTTACATACTTTTTCTCTTACAAGAAAACCAGTACTTGAAAGTATCCAACCTTTTCTGATATGACAAGTCACCTTGAATGCTTATGCTACCTAGCAGGTATTTAAATATGCAAATTTAATATATTTATTGAAAAGACATTATTTAGCAATTAATTAAAAAGTAACAATTTTTAAAAAGAAAGTCCTTTTATTGGGACAACATTTTTCTTTCTTTTTGGGTCACACCCGGCAATGCACAGGGGTTACTCCTGGCTCCTCACTCAGGGATTACCACTAACAGTGCTCAGGGGACCATATGGGATGCTGGGAATCGAACCCGGTCGGCCGCGTGCAAGGCAAATGCCCTACCCTCTGTGCTATCACTCCAGCCCCGAGACAACATTTTAAAAATGGGTGCCTGGAAATGTTTTCATTATAGTTTTATTCCTGAAATTGATGTAACTTTATCATTACCCATGAAACATTTATACAATGGAAATGCTTCCATTATTATTTTGTTCCTGAAATTGATATAATTGTATCATGACCTATAAAACATTAATATCCACTGCTTAAAAAATTAGAAATAATCTTCCAACTTATTAATATTTTACATATGGGTTTATAATTCCTTTCTATTGGCAAGAATCACTCTGACAACAACAAATATACTAGCTAAATTTTAATAAAAATTAACACAATCGGTGGATAAAAGTGAATATGAGGAGTTGGTAATTTAGTTTGGTGCATTTGATACTGTGTAACTTTATGAAAATCTTTCAACTATGATAAAAATAAACTAAAATTAGAATAATTGTAAATCTGAGTCACAAATTATTGAACTAGTATTTTTGTAAAATGGTGAAATTCAGTTATATATAAAGATCTTTTATAACTCTAATAATCAAATAAGTATATTTATTTAATAATATATTTAATAATCAAACTAAATATATTTCTTGTGTTCTTCTAATTTATGTTTTCTTTACATTTTATTTCATTCCATTTATTTATTTACTTTGACCATACCCACGGTGCCAGGCTTCTAGCAGTGTGTTGTGGGGGATTGAATTGGTGTTGACTGCATGCACCATAGACACCTACTCCCTGACCTCACTCTTCAGCCCATATTTATTTACTTGGCTTCTTTGGCCACACCTGGTGATTCTCAGGGGTTATTCCTGACTCTGTGTCCAGTGAATATTCCTGGCAGTGCTCAGGACCTCAGGAATAGTGATGGGAATCTACCTGGGTCAACTGCATGTAAGGCAAGTATATATTATTCTCTGTACTCTCTCTCCAGCCTACATTTTGTAAGAGACATATGTTTCTTATATTTATGCATTACTTAGAAATAAAAAAGTATGCTGTACTGGGGATTTCTGTTCAAGTAAGTTATTGATAGGGTGTGCTTTCAAAAGAATTTGAAGAACAGATTCAGAAAATAAAGTGTGAGAAAACAGAAGAAATGGATTTGAAGACTAGTGTCACGAAGAAAGTGAGAGGAAGGTGTCAATGGC
Organism: Sorex araneus; assembly: GCF_027595985.1. Taxonomy (NCBI): domain Eukaryota; kingdom Metazoa; phylum Chordata; class Mammalia; order Eulipotyphla; family Soricidae; genus Sorex; species Sorex araneus. The sequence continues at coordinate 193,541,063 of NC_073304.1, read as the reverse complement.
TGAAATAAGAGAATTGAAGTTATTAGGTGATACAATTGTTACTGTTTTTGGCATATCTAATACGCCACAGGTAGCTTGCCAGGCTCTGCTGTGCGGACCAGGTACTCTCAGTAGCTTGCAGGGCTCTCCGAGAGGGATGGAGGCTTTTAGGGCGGCCTCCAATCGCCCTTACAAATAAAAAATAATTTTTTTTCCTGCACGCTTGTGCTTTATTTCCAAGTCTCAAGCATATGTACAGGGTAAGGACACTGGTTAAAAAAACGAGTAGAGCTAAAATGGCCTGAACAGGGGTCCCCAGGGCGGGGCCTGGCCCCCGCCCCCATGGAGAGTCCCTGGAATGGGGCTCTTGGCACTGTCTGCCCTTTCCCCGCAGCCCTGCACTGTCTGCCCTTTCCCCCCAGCCCTGCAACCCCCCCTTACCACCACCCCCCACCAGAAGGATGGTCAGGGACAGGCGCGGTGGGAAGCAGCACCTCCTTCTCCCTGTCCAGGTCCGACTGACTCAGCCCCCCCTCGCTGAACCGGTTGAGCAGCGCCAAGTCTGGTCCCACTGGGCTCTGTCCCTGCTGAGATCCGGCCCGGGCCCTGGGGGTCCCGGGGTTCCTGGGGCTCTCAGAGGATCTGCTCGGTGCTGGAGGCCGAACAGTAACAACAATGGGCTTGATTTGCCTGACACTGGAAGAGCCCCCTATATGGCAGCGTTAAGAAGGAAGAGCAAGGAGAAGCTGATAAAATCTCAGGAACAAACTAGCTGCCAAAATGAAGAAGGACTAAAATGACTGTACTTTCAACACACCTACGCTGGCATCGGAAGCATCCATGGAGGACCTGATGATGCAAGCACAGAAGATCAAGTACAACATCATTGGTCTGATCGAAACGAGAAGGCATCGATCACATCACACTGGAGAAGAACTGTTCCTCGGAACATGGGACAACAGAGGCGTCGGTGGCGTCAGTGTCCTTGTCAACATGAACTTGGCCATGAGCATTGATTCATTCGAATGCCTAACAACCCGAATCAGATGGTTACGCTTGAATAGATGTGGCTCACTGCCAGAAGTTTTTATCTTCGTCATCTACACACCAACATCCAACTATGATGAAGAAGAAATTGCGAAGTTCTACATGGAGCTGGAGAAGTTCTATAAAGACCACACCTTCTACAAGGTCATTATTGGCGATTTTAATGCCAAGATAGGACTAAGAAGGTCGCCCAAAGAACTCCACATTGGGACCCATGGCCTAGAAAGGAACAAACAGGGTGAGAGACTGTCTGATTGACCAAGACCATCCATGGTAACTCACAGTTTCATAAGGCCGAATCTAAATGTTGGACATGGGAGTCTCCCGGTGGATAGTTCCACAATGAAATTGACCACATCATATTCAATCAAAGGTTTTGCCTGACCAAAGTTGCTGTTGTCCCAAAATTCCAAACGGGATCAGACCACCTTCTCCTTCGTGCTAAATTCTACTTCACAGAGCGGGGAGAAAGGTCTGCAAAGTTTAAGTTTAAGAAGAGAACTCCCAGAATGACCACCAACTGGGAGCTCTTTGGTACTATAGCGACAATGTGGGAAGATGCCATCATTGACAGCATCGACAAGGAATATGATCGACTGGTTCAGCACCTCCATGACAGTGTGAGGAATGCCATGAGTGGGAAAGCCACAAATAGACGCCTGTCTTCGGAAACTCTGGAGTTCATTCACCAAGGTGGTTTGGCACGAGCCTCAGGCAATCACAAGCTAACGTCCAAGCTCTGAAAGCTGTGCAGAGAAGCAATACAGGAAGACCTCAAAGAGAGAAGAGCAGCAGTGTTGGCCAATGTGGCAGAAGCCAGGAAAAGTATTCTCAACGTTCACCTATCCTTCGCCAACTATAAGACCAAAATGACTGCCCTCCAACATCCTGATGGATCTATCACATCTTCCAGAAGGGCAATGGAGAGGATAATTCATGATTTCTACTCAGATTTCTTCGATAGCCACGTCCACCTGCCCACATACCAAATTCCACAGGATGGATATGTCGTTCCCAATGTCCTCCCTTCCAAAATCCGATACACCATCTCATCAGTAAAGATGCATACAGCACCTGGTCCAGACAAGGTCAGACCCAAATACCTGAAGAATCTGCCGCCAGTACTCGTCAATACACTGGCTCGTCTCTTCACACACTACCTGTCAATATGCAAAGTTCCATCCCAATGAAAAACCAGCAGGACAAGAAGGGAGACATCCACGACATCGGCAACTATCACCCAATCTGCCTGTTGTCCATCTACAAGTTGTTCACTCGAGTCATCCTGAATAGAATAGTCAGAACACTAGATGAAGGACAACCATGCAAGCAAGCTGGGTTCCAAAAAGGATTCAACACAATTGACCACATTCACACAGTGACAAAGCTCATTGAGGTTTTGCGAGAGTTCAAGATGCCACTCTCTAACGTTCATCGATTTAAAGAAGGCCTTTGATTCTGTTGAGACTGAAGCGGTTATCGAAGCCCTAGCCAAACGGGACTTCAAACTCAGTACATCAAGATCCTCCTCGAACTATATTACAGATTCACCACCAGGATCTCGCCATTCTACAAGGAAGTGATTATTGATGTAAAGAGAGGGGTTTAGCAGGGTGATACCATTTCACCGAAACTCTTCAGTGCCATCCTCAAGAATGTCATATGACGACTGGAATGGGAAGGAATGGGAGTGAAGATAGATGGTCAGCAACTACACCACCTCCGCTTCTCTGATGACATCGTTCTCATAATACCAAACATTAGCCAAGCGGCACAAATGCTGGTTGACTTCGACCACAAGTGTGGAAAGGTTGGACTACAACTGAATCTCACCAAGACAATGTTCATGAAAGATGAACTAGTCTCTGACATTCCATTTGCTTTCAACAGAATGAACATCTCTGAATATAGCAGCTATGTGTACCTGGGTTGACAACTCAACATGAGGAACGACTTAGTGCCAGAACTGCACAGGAGGAAGAGAGCATTCTGGAAGGCCTTCAAGATTGTCAAAGAAGTGGTTAATAAGACAAAGAACCTCCGGTTCTGGGCACATCTTTTCAACTCCACGTTCTTCCAGCACTAACATACGCCTCAGAGACCCAGGCCCTACGAAAACAGGATGAGCACGCTATTCTGGTATCCCAAAGAGGAATCGAAAGAGCCATGCTAAGAATATCACGTTTCACTCAAGTGAGAGAAGGAATCCGGAGTTCTGACCTCCATCGATGGTCAAGAATCAGGGACGCTGTCTCAATTGTCAAGGCGTCAAAAATCAGATGGGCCGGACACGTAATGCGATTCAGAAACAACCGCTGGACTAGAGCTGTTACTGACTTGATTCCACGGGATGTCAAAAGACCATGTGGCCGCCCACCAACATGATGGTCAGACTTCTTTGTCAAAACCCTGAATGAACAATTTGAGGCTCTTCTTGTTCCTGTAGCAAGCAGATATCATTGGGCTATACTAGCACGTGACAGGGACAAATGGAGATGTTACTGGCACCTGTTCGAGCAAATCGAAGATCAACGGGATGACAAGTGATACAAGTGACACAAGTGAATAGAGACAAAGCATTTAGATTTTTGACTTGTACTTACTTTAATGGCTGACCCGGGTTCGATTCCTCCGTCCCTCCCTGAGAGCCTGGCAAGCTACCGAGAGTATCCTGTCCATGTGGCAGAGCCTGGCAAGCTACCCATGGCATATTTTATATGCCAAAAAACAGTAACAAGTCTCACAATGGGACGTTACTGGTGCCCGCTTGTGCAAATCGATGAACAACGGGATGATAGTGCTACTTATTTTAATGGACTGGAGTGATTGCATAGTGGGTAGGGCATTTGCCTTGCATGTGGCCAACCTGGGTTTGATTCCTCCATCCCTCTCGGAAAGCCCCGCAAGCTACCAAGAGTATCCCACCTACATGGCAGAGCCTAGTAAGCTACCCGTGGCATATTCCATATGCCAAAAACAGTAACAACAAGTCTCACAATGGAGATGTTACTGGTACCTGCTCGAGCAAATCGATGAACAACTGGATGACAGTGCTACAGTGCTACTTATTTTAATAATTATTTAATAGTTAAATTAAATCATTTATTATCTAATCACTGTGCACTGTAGCAATGTTGTCCTGTTGTTCATCTAGTCACTATATTTTTAGAAAATAAATTGGATACTGGATTTCTTTTCTTTTCTTATGTAGGAGTACTGCTATTTATTCAACCACTGATTAAGCAAGCTGAGTAAAGCAGCATGAACTCCACATTAAATTTTAAAAAATTATTGAATATCCATGAGATAGACCATTACAAAGCTGTTCATGACTGAGTTTCCATCATAAAATGATCCAACACCCATCCTTCCATGAGTGTACATTTCCTACCACCAAAGTACCCTTTTTCACTCCCACCATCCCCAAGTGTCCCACCCCCCCCACACACACCCAGACTGTCTTTATGAGAGGCGTTTTTCTTCTTTCCCTCTCTTTCCTTTTCCTTTTGTGCATTATGGTTTGCAGTACAGGTAAAAAAGAGATCATTGTGTTTGTTCAGAGCATTCAGTATTTTTATTGGGAAGGTAAGACTGAAGTAGCTTTTTAACTGGATGGCAGCTTTGGGGTGTGGACCTGGTTGCTGAGGCTTCTGGAAGTACAGGGAGGCGGGGGAAGTAGCCCATCCTGACCCTAAGAAAGCCTAGAGATTTTAGTCACAAAAACTGCATATTCAAATTTTCAGCAGGTTTTATCTTGGTGAAGTCTGTCCTGAGATGGTGGAGTCTGGCCAGGGGCATGGTGGCAATTTTGGATTGTGGAAGCAGAAGACTGAGAAGAGCTCTGCTTGGAAGGGCACCAGTCTGGCCCACCCTCCTCCTATGTACCCCAGTCTGTTCAGTGGAAGTACGTGATTAACTATAGCTTTTGATCTCTTTCAAGTTTTATATATGGGTCTCTGGAGCAAGGCCAGTAGAAGAGCTTACATAGTGGTGCTGGAGATGGTTCATGGGGTTGACAGAAGTATAGGAAAGTGGGAGCAGGTAGCCCATCCTAATTCTAAGAAGCTTGGAGATTTCAGTCACAAAAACTGTATATTTGAATTTTCAACAGGTTAAAAATCTCAGAGAGTCCTTGTTCCATCGCCTGACTGTCTTCCCTTGGGCCCTTCGAAGAGGGTGGGTTTCAGTTTCCCTCCCTGCCCGGAACAGAGCTCCCGGGGCCAAAGACCTCCGGAGCCTAGCCTAAGCCATGCTCAAGGCCCCTCTCCACAGGTTCAGATGAGCCTCACGCATAAAGGAACTGGCAGAGGAACCCAGGTGTGTAGGACCTGGGGCTGAGACCTCCAAGCCTGCTCGGATCGGGACTGGGCCTCTTCCGCCCTGGTTCCCCATCTTCCAGTAGCTAGGCGGTCACACCCAGGGACTGCCCCTGGCACCGTGGAATCCCATCAACAGCCAATATTCAGAGACTATAAAACCAAGCTCTCAGAAGCTATAAGACATCTCATAGCCTAGTTCTCCCTCTGGGATAACCTGGCAAGCTATCCAGAGTTTTCTGCCCACATGGGAGAGTCTCGCAAACTCCCCATGGCGTATTCATATGCCAAAATCAGTAACAACGATTGGTCTCATTCCCCTGACCCTGAAAGAGCCTCCAATGTGGCACCTTCAGAAAGGACGAATAAAGAGACCCTTCTAGAATCTCAGGGCTAGGACAAATCAAGATGCTACTGAGACCGCTCGAGAAATTCGATGATCAACGCGGATGGTGATGATGATGATGATGATGATGATGATGATGATGATGATGATGATGATGATGATAAAAATCTCAGTGAGGTTCATCCTGAGATGTTAGATACTGGCCAGGGGCATGGCAGAGATTTTGGATTGTGGAAGCAAGTGACAGCCAAGGGCTCTGCTTGAGTCGGCACCAGGCTAGCCTTCCCCCCTCCAGTTTACCCTGGTCTGTTCAGCCTTGCATACATCCAAGATTAACTGTGGCTTTTGATTTATTTTAAGATTTATTTATGGGTCTCTAAAACAAGGCCTCTCTTGGAGAGCCTGGCAAGCTACCGAGAGTATCCCACCCACACGGGCAGAGCCTGGCAAGCTCCCCATGGTGTATTCGATATGCCAAAAACAGTAACAATAGGTCTCATTCCCCTGACCCTAAAAGAGCCTCCAATCATTGGGAAAGACAAGTAAGGAGAGGCTGCTAAAATCTCAGGGCTGGGAGGAATAGAGATGTTACTGGTGCCAGCTTGAGTAAATCGATGAACAATGGGATGACAGTGATACAGTGAAAGCATGGCTGATAAAGGAGCTAAGCTGGAGATGGTTTTGGGGCATGGCTCCCACATACCTAACTTTTGGTTATCTAATTTCTTGTGAAACTTGGTCCCAAGTTGTTGGGGTCCAGCCAGAGGCACAGCAGCCTGAAGACACCATCAGGCTGCTAACGTGCTTGCCTAGCAGGTAGGTTGACCTGCTGGAGGCACTACAGCCCCATGGATACTATACTTCTTTGATATGAACATTCTCTGTAATTCTCTACATAATTACATGTACAGACACACAACACACACACACACACACACACACACACCCTGAAGTTTTTAGTTCTTGAGATGAACTAAGAAAGAGTATACATTTTCCATACTTTGGATCATACCCTAATAATTCTCTTTATGTTATAGACCAAGTGTGTTTCTCCCCAACTTTATGTTAAAATCCTTACCCTCCAGTGTGATGGTATTGTAAAGACGTGGCTTGGGGGTTAGTTAGGTCATGAGGTGGCAGCTTTCACGAACAGGATTAGTAATCTTGTAAAATAGACCCAAGATGTTTCTCTTGTCTCTTTTATCATGTGAGGGCACAGCAAGAAGACAATAGTCTATGACCCAGAAAGTAATATCTCAGTAGACACAATCTACTGGTACCTTGGTTTTAGACTTCTCAGCCTTCAGAACTTTAAGAAATACATTTCTGTTATTCAGAAACTACCTAATCTATGGTGTTTTTGTTATGGCATTCCAAACCAAAACTTTACATCTACGAAAAATATGAGATTGACTAAGAAAAAGTTATAGAAATAATCATGTATACTTGATTTCCCTAAAGGAGATAGAAGAGAAAATGGGGAATAGAAATTTTAAAAGGGAAGAGTGCATAGAGTGCATTTTCCTATAATGAACAGAATCTAAAAATTTATAAAATACAGGAAAAAATTAACACAGAGTCATAGAAACATGCAGCAGCTTCATCAAGTGACTAAACTTTATGAGCTAAGTAATAATAATGTGCAAACATGGGGGAGAAACACAGATTATTTGTAATAGCAAGAGGTCAAGCTGGGTTCAGAGTTTACTCACACGAATGTTCCCTGCTAGAAGAAAAGATAGGTTTACAGAGTTCTACAAAGAATTGAATTGCCCAAGAATTTTATACCCAGCTGAATGTCTACCCATGTACAAAGGTAATCAACAAATTGTTTCAAACATTCAAACATTTAGCTCAGGTAGGCATATATAAACACTCTTTGAAAAGTTATCTGATGATAAAATTCCATCCATGAAGACATTTCAGAATAAATTTAAAAAAAACAGGGAATGGAGAGAAATATTTTACAACAGGACTAGCTATAAAGTCAAATCTATAGAAATTTGGAAGTTAGGCAAAAACAATGAGAGACATTACAAGATAAGGCCATTATATCTGAACAAGGCAAAGAAGATGCAGAGCAAAAAGTAAAGAGGGCATCCAGGCAGTGGTGGGGTCTGGTAGGGGATGCACTGTGAGAGTCTGAGCAGTGCAGAGAGAGAATCCATGCAAGTAAGAAGCTTAGTACAGCTTGGGTGTCCATTTCAAGGGATACCTGAGGATAAAAGATTAGAGCCTATGCTTGGTGAGAAGAGTCTCTTTGTGTGTTTGGAGTGGAGGTGAATGAGGGCATGGAGGCATTTTCAGTGCATCTGAATCCAAACAAGAGGAGGAAGAGGCTTATGGCCAGCCAATGTAGCACTCGAGGCAGTCTGACCTAAGGAAGTAGAGACTGTTAACAGGCTTGAGGAGAATTAAGAAAGAATCCCCATCAAAGGGTATACTGGCACCTATTTTGTATTTATTTGCATTTTTCCCTGAAAATGTGTGATAATTTTTCTTCATAAGCCTTAGCATACCAGATTCCCCCTGATATTATAGCTACAGACATAAAAGGAAACATCACAGAAAACATATATAAAGTACTATTGGACATACATGTATGCAGAAGCTGGTTGAGTCATATTAATCACAATACTGCTTCCTCTCATCTGTGTCTATCTTACTTTTCTAATTCAGAAATAATTTTAGATGTGCCAGTAAGAAATTTTAATATTTAAAGAATAAGAAGTGGGTAGACTGCATACTGACTTTGAGAATTTCATGACTTTGCAACGCCCATTCACCATTTTCCTAAGCAAGGGTATGAAAGTTAGTCAGTGTAGAGGCCTCTAGAATTTTCTGGGACTCCACAGCAAAGTTTGACCCTAGGGCCCACTTGTGAATTTTCTTGTGATTTCATGTTTGTTACATTTTCCTTCCCTTGCACCACTCACGCAGTCTCAGTCTCTCTGACCTCATCAGCGTTGGGTTGCTTCACTTCCTGACTGATGGGAAGCCGTAGTTGCAAGAACTATTGCAGGTTAAGCAGGTACCATATTAAGGCCACATAAAGTAGAAAGGAAGTGCAGATAAGCCACAATTGCACTATTTGATCATGCCAAGGAGAGAACATTACTTCGCCAGTCCTCAGTGTCAGCCTCTGGGGAAGAGGCATCTTTATTCTTCAGTATCTCAACAGTTGTAATGGGGACAGTTATGCGTGTGTTCTACAATACATAAATGAGAAAGCAAGCATGCTTTTAGTCCCAAGAAATGTTATATTGGTCAGAATAAATGTTTAGTGGGCAAGGGTATTTACCATTGCTATCAACCTTCCTCTTTGGATCAGAGCAAGTCCAGAGACTATAAAACAAAGCTCCCAGAAGAGAGCGATGCAGAATCTCCTGCCCCCCTGCCAGGCTGTCTTCACCGGGGCCCCCTTGGAAGGGGGCAGGTTGAGTCTCCCAACCCCAAGCAGAACCCTGGCAGCCCAAAACCTCCAGGACCCAGCCACAGCCATGCTCAAGGCCACTCTCCACACACTTGGATGAGCCTCATCCATGAAGGAACTGACAGAGGAACCCAAGTGTGCAGGACTCGTGGCTGAGATCTCCAAGCCTGCTCAGATCAGGACTGGGCCCCCTCCATCCAGATCCCCAGTTTTCCAGTAGGTTGGCAGTCACACCCACAAACTGACCCCCCTCTCCCATGCCATGTAATCTCATCAACGGCCATAATCCAGAGACTATAAAACAACGCTCCCGAAGAGGGCGACCCAATTTTTCCTGGAGCGACCTCTGTATTTTTATTTTTATTTATTTATTTTTTTTCCCACACGGCAGAGCCTGGCAAGCTACCAGTGACATATTTGATATACCAAAAACAGTAACAACAACATGCTCTTCGTGTTCCTGGAGTGAGCAGACGCCATTGGGCTATACTAGCATGTAACAGGGACAAATGAAGACATTACTAGTGCCCGCTTGAGCAAATCGATGAACAACAGGATGACAGTGATACAGTGATCACCTTCCTCTTTGGAGCAGTTCAAGTTCTGGTCTTTACACTGGTGCTAATATGGGAAGTTTATTTTTTATGGGAAGAGTTTTTTTAATTAATCTGTAACATAATATAAAGTAAGAATACTTTGGGACAAGAGATTCAAATCTCATTTGGGGGAAAGAACCACTTTGTATCCTGAAACAATGGTGTTTTTTTATTTTTATTTTTTAAAAAAAATCCCTCCCTTATTGAAACACTGTATGATTGTAACCCAGTCATCAACAACTTTATAATTGTATCTCATGGTGATTTGTAATAAACAAATGAATAAATGACAAACAACCCTAGAACCAAAAAATATTCCCTCCTTTTATAAAATACATACAGATGAAAAGTTATTATTGGCAATATTAAAAACAAATAATATCATATCAGTTTCTGTGCAATTTCTTTTTTTTTTAATGTGGTGGGCCAGAGTGATAGTACAGTGAGTAGGGCATTTTGCCTTGAAGGCGCTGACCCAGGTTTGATCCCCGGCATTCCATATGGTTCCCCGAGCACAAATAGGACTAATTCCTGAGTGTAGAGTCAGCAGTAACCCCTGAGCATTGCCAGGTGTGACCCAAAAAGCAGGAGAAAAATGTGGTAAAGTACATGCATTTAAGATTTTGCCATTTTAGCGTTCAAGTACAGGTCAATGGTATTTGTATACATTCACATGTTGTGGAGTCTTTTACCCATGTCCATCCTAGAATGCTTTTCGTTCTCGCAAAACTGAAACTACCCATTCAACAAAGGATCTCCACTGCTCCCTGCACTCTGGCAACAACCATTTTACTTTCTGTCTCCATGTGTTTGACTACTCTACCTCACATAAGTAGAATCATACAAGTGTGTGTGTGTGTGTGTGTGTGTGTGTGTGTGTGTGTGTTTGCCTGGCTTATTTAAATTAGCACAATGTCCTCAAGATTCATTAAGATTCAGCATGGATTATAGTTTCTCTTCTTCTTCTTCTTCTTCTTCTTCTTCTTCTTCTTCTTCTTCTTCTTCTTCTTCTTCTTCTTCTTCTTCTTCTTCTTCTTCTTCTTCTTCTTCTTCTTCTTCTTCTTCTTCTTCTTCTTCTTCTTCTTCTTCTTCTTCTTCTTCTTCTTCTTCTTCTTCTTCTTCTTCTTCTTCTTCTTCTTCTTCTTCTTCTTCTTCTTCTTCTTCTTCTTCTTCTTCTTCTTCTTCTTCTTCTTCTTCTTCTTCTTCTCCTTCTTCTTCTTCTCCTTCTCCTCCTCCTCCTTCTCCTCCTCCTCCTCCTCTTCCTCCTCCTCCTCCTCCTCTTCCTCCTCCTCCTCCTCCTCTTCCTCCTCCTCCTCCTCCTCCTCCTCCTCCTCCTCCTCCTTCTTCTTCTTCTTCTTCTTCTTCTTCTTCTTCTTCTTCTTCTTCTTCTTCTTCTTCTTCTTCTTCTTCTTCTTCTTCTTCTTCTTCTTCTTCTTCTTCTTCTTCTTCTTCTTCTTCCTGCTATTTATCCAGCTGTTAAGCTGATTAAATTAGGCATGAAGCCCACATTACTTTTTTCTATTCAGAATGTTAACTTTACTTTATTATTATTTCCCCCCCTTTTTATTGATTCACTGTGAGATATAGTTACAAAGCTTTCATGTTTGAGCTTCAGCCACACAATCATCAAACACCCATCCCTTCACCAGTGCACATTTTCCACCACCAAAATCCCCAGTATTCCTCCCTCCCCCTTCCAACCCTTCCCCTGCCTGTGTGGCAGACAATTTCCCCCACACTCTCTCTCTACTTTGGTTATATTTGATATTTCAACACCAGCCCTACCACCACTCAAACTGCCAAAAAGGCAATGTTAGATGATTTGCTTTGTATTGCTTGTTATGGATAGAATATAATGTCCAGGAAGTTCTGTTTCATTCTCTTCCAGGAACTAATGTTTATAGTCTCTGGGTCTTGGCCATTGATGAGATTACATGGTGCCAGGGGTAGTTTGTGAGTGTGACTGCCAAGCTACTGGAAAACTGGGGACCTGGGGGGAGCAGGCTCAGTCCTGATCCAAGCGGGCTTGGAGATCTCAGTCATAGGTTCCTGCATACCTGGGTTTTCCTGTTTATTATTTTTTAAACTTTTTTATGGAATCATGTGAGATATACCCTTACAAAGCTGTTCATGATTGGATTTCAGTCATACAGTATTCCAAGACCCATCCCTCCACCAGTGTACATTTCTCAGTACCAGTGTCCCCAGGTTCCCTCCCATCACCCACCACCCCTCACCCCCTGCCTGCCTCTATGTCAGGTTTTTTTCTTCTCTCTCTCTGTCTCTCTGTCTTTCTCTCTCTTTTCATTCCTTTTTAGATCCATACAATATTTTATCATAAGGACAGTTTATACTTTGTTCAGCTTAAATTGATGGGTATTTAAGCTGCTTTCATATTTGGGCTATTATGAATAGTACTGCTGTGAGCAAGGATGTCCAAATGGCCTATTTTTAAGTTAAAGTATGATTTTGATGTAATAAAATGCACAAATTTTATTACATCATTACATTTTAGTTGTGTTTTGACAAATATATTGGTCAATGCAATTTCCATCCTAATCAACATATAGACTATTTTTATGATCTCAGAAGTGACCCTGTACCTCCTTTCAATAAATCTCTTATCTTAAATAACTACTGTTCTGCTGTTTTTTAAAAAAATCATGACTGATTGTTTTAGAACTTATTTATAGGTTTGGGTGCTACACCTTTGCTAGGGTTTACTCCTGGTTCTATCCTCAGGGACCACTCCTGCTAGGACTCAGTTACAAGGTATATGGTGCCAGATAGCTAGCCCAGGTTGGCCTTGCACAAGGCTGGTAAGTACTTTACCTTCCTCACTGTACTATCTCCAGCATCTAGAACTTAATTTTTAAAAGTAAAGTTTTGACTATTACTGAGGGACCACACCTAACCCTATGATACCAGGGATGGAACCCAGGGCCTTTTACAATCAAATGTTCTTCCACGTGACCCACTTCTGCAAACTTCTAGGACTTATGATAAATGAAAGGCATAGATTATGTGTTGTTTTGTGTCTGGTTCTTTTTGTTCAATATAATGCTTTTGAAATTCTGCCACATTGTTGTAGTTTATCCCTCTTTATTGTTAAGTGCTTGCCATTGTATGAATGCACACAGTTTATCTATTTTTCATTTGGGTTGCTTCCACTTTGGGGCTACTCTGACTAAAGCTGCATATGAACGTTTTGTTCTATTTTTTTTGTGGGCAGTATTTTTCACTTCTCTTGTGCAATGGCTCAGAAGCGGAATTACTTTCACAAGAGAGGAATCTGTGTAACTTTATTAGAAAATCTCAAATAGTCTTCCAACATATATACATATAGATATATATGAAATATTCTTTGTTGTTTCTGGAACCACACCCATTAGTGCTCAGGGGCTACTGCCAACTTGGTGCTTGGTGTCCCTCTTGGAGGTTCTCAGGGGACCATACCAGGGGACCACATAGTGTTGGGATCAAATCGGGTATTATTACATGCAAAGCATCTGCTCTAGTTCACTGAATTATGTTTTTGGCTCTGTACTTTAATATTTTATATTTTACCCCCCACACCCTCTTCCCAGCAGAGTACAAGAGTCCCAGTTTTTCTACATCTTCACTCTTTAGTATTGACAGTTTCAACAAGTTTTGCCATTCTAGATGGAATATTCTAATACCTGTGAAACATTTTATAAATTCTCCCAGGAAATTATTTTCTGGAAATACTGTCCAATGGGATGGAGCAATAGCACAGCGGTAGGGCGTTTGCCTTGCACGCGGCCGACCTGGGTTCGTTTCCTCCATCCCTCTCGGAGAGCCCTGCAAGCTACCGAGAGTATCCTGCCACAGAGCCTGGCAAGCTACCCGTGGCATATTGGATATGCCAAAAACAGTAACAACAAGTCTCACAATGAGACATTACTGGTGCCCGCCAGAGCAAATCAATGAACAACTGGACGACAGTGCTACAGCGCTACTACCCAATAGCTTTGCTAGGATAGACTTCTTTGTTTTTTTATTGTCATTGTCATTTGCTTACCTGGTTGCACTTCTTTTCACTTATTTTTTAAATGAGATAGCATTTATTTAGAAGACTGTATTAAGGGATGTAGTTTCACACCTATTCAAACGACATGTTCATGTTAAAACACCTCACCCACCAAGTTTCCTCCACAGTCCTTTGACTTCCTCTTCTCTTGAGTCAGCCCCACCCTCACACTGTGGTAACCACAGCTCTGAGGTTTGGGTTCAAGGGTTTGCTTTTGTTTGTTTGTGACTGATCTCTTGCTTACTTCTGTATCTCATGTATGAATGAGATCATCTGGCATTTGTCTTTCTCCTGACTTATTCCACTGAGCATGATCCATTCCAGTTAGTTATGTTATGACCCATGCCTTGGAGAAAAACAATGGAAAAATGCAATTCAAATTAGTTTAAGTGGTAAACAAAATACATTCTATTTGGTGGATTCTGAATATTCCAAAACACAAACAGAATACATACAACCTGGTCGAATGACTCAAGCCGTGTGACCAGAAGTGAGTTGCCCTCAGGAAAGATTGAAATCACCTTCATATCGCTCTCCCAAACAGCCTGTCCTCTCTGTTCATTTTGCTTTCTATCATTGTTTTTTATTTTTATTATTTTAGTTACTGTACTACACCTGCCATTGCTCAATGCAGGGAGTCACCCCTGGCTGTACTCAGGGGACCATGCTGTGTCAGGGGTTGGACCTGGGCCTTCTGTGTATAAAATCTGCATTCAGGGGACTGGAAAGATAGTAGAGTGGGTAAGGTGCTTGGTTTGCATATGACTAGCCCAGTTTCAATCCCTGGCAGCACATATGGTTTCCCCAATTCCTGCCAGTTGTGATCCCTGAGTGCAGAGCCAGGAGTGAGCCCTGAGCAAAGCCATACCCCCACCCTGCCCCCCCAAAAAGAAATCACACACAATCACAATATCCCTTTAATCACCGATTTCTCAGGCGGGCTCAGTAACATCTCATTTTGTCCTTTCCCTGAGATCTTAAAAATAAATAAATAAATAAATAAATAAATAAAAACCTGCATTCAGCCTGCTGAGCTATGTCTCTAGTCCTCCATTCTAAACATTTTGTTGTTCCCATTACACTAAAACTTTATCTTCAGGTAAGTATAGGATTTCATCTACACAAAATTCCTACTGAACAAATAGGTGACTTCCCACCAGTTCATTAAAGAACTCTAATGAATTATTAGCTTATTTTGGGTAGGGATTTGTCTGTGTTGTATACATGCTTTGTACCTGAAGAATGAAGAAACCGATTGGGAAGCCCCTCCATTACTTTGTTTTGAATGGAGAAAGGTAGTTTCCGAAAAGTAGAGTACATATCTGGCAATGCTCAGGGCTTAATCCTGGATGAGTACTCAGGGATCATCTCTGGTATTGCTCAAAGGAATCATACGCAATGCCAGGAATTGTACCAGAGTCGGTTGCAAATCAGTTCCTTAACCCCTGTATTCTGATTTTTAAGAAGAATCCATATTTTTGTTTGTTTTTGTTTTGGGGTGACACATGATTGTGCCCAGGGCTTTCTCCTGGCTCTGTGCTCAACAATCACTCCTGGAGGTTCTCAAAGGGCCATATGGGGTGCCAGGGATTAAACCTATGCAAAGCAAATGCCCTTCCCAATGTACTATCATTCCAGCCCCAGAAAAATCCATATTTCCATGAAATCTAGAAGTTTTGGAAACCTTGTGCTTCAATTAACTGATAACCACAGGTAGGGATAGAACCCAGACACTTCTTATCTCACATAATTCATTTACATGTCTCAGCTACATAGTTGTTCAAGTGTCTATGGATTCATTATCTTTAGACTTTGGCTGCGAAGGCCTCTTGGCCAACTTATTAGGAACTAGGAGAAGAAAAGTGCCACCTGGAGATCATTGTGTCGGACCCAGCAGAACCAGCTCCCTAGCAGATCTAATAAGACCTTGTTGCTAGTATGCTGACATTTTTGATTTCTACAACTGTCCTTTGGTCATTTAATCTTTGCCTTTCAGCCAAATCTATCCATTAAATCATTGGCTTTTGGTTTCTCTTTGATTGTCCAGTTCCTAACTTCGGATATTTTTGTCTTTTTTCTGTAATTCCCATGTTCCAAACCTAATTTTTTTTGGTCATGGAGGCCACCATGAAAACACTCTTTTGTTCCTGACCTTGACCTATTCCTATACTGCTTTTCTCAGAGGTGTCATCCAACAAGTCTTCCTTGTTTACCATGATCCCCAAGCTGTAGCTGTGAACTTTATAGTATCTTAATTCCGTTTCAAGAACTTACCTCTAATTTTAGTGTTTAAGGATAGGAGACAATGGTACCTGCACACCGTCGCTAACCCCGGCCTGATTTCTCGCACTGGCCCTTACTTAGATGTCGGAGGAGCTGACTGTCATGACAATAGGTCACACGATTTATTCTTCCAGGTAAGAATTTCATTTTGAGGCCGGAGAAATAGTACAGCAGGCAGGGCATGTGCCTTGCATATAACCCACCCAAATTCAGCCTCCAGCACCTCAGCTCCACCATCTTTTTTTTTTTTTATGTCTTGTTATCAAGAGTATTTTGAAGCTTTGAACAGAATGAGAACCAAACTCAGTAGCAAATCCGGGGCCTTGGCAGAGAACCCACTCGGGTAGTTTTCCTTCCCTTCACTGCTGAGGATGGCGGTGGTTCATCTGCATAGTTGGCTATCATCACCGGATTGCACATCTGGTTGCAGTATTTGTACACTCAGCCATAGTGCTCCCTGAGCTCACACACAGCTGGCTATGGTGCTCTGTCTCAACACCAACGGTCCTATACAACACCAGGACTCATGCAATGGAGCTGCCAGGACCCACCCAACACAGCTGCCAGGGTTTACACAATATAGCTGCCAGGACCCACACCACAGGGCTGCCAGGACCATGCTAGGTGTGTGTGGAAGGACCAGGGAGCATTCACATGGCCTCCCCTTAGAACGGGGGTGGGAGGTACCTTTGGCCCTGAGCCAGCCCAGACCCACAGGCTGATAGTTTGAGTTTCATTTTAGATTCCACAGCCTTCCTCCCAATGTCTGAAAAGTGGAAATTGTTTCTCCCTCCTAAGGCTGCAATGTGTTTAAGTCCATGAGACACTCTTAGCTACCCTGATGTTGCTTTCGGAGAAGAGAACAGCTATGAGATTTAGTGTAGCAGTTTGTAAAATTGCCAGCCTTAGAGCAACTGAATGGCCCTAGGAGCTGGACAGTACTAGCTGGATAGTACCAAAATATGTTTTCCTTGGCAAAGGTCATTTGTATTTGTTTGTTTTTGCTTGCTTGTTTTCTGTTTTGAGGGGGCCCATTCTGCAGAATGCAGGGGCTAAGCCCAGCTCTGTGCTTCAGGGTCACTCCAGAAACCACATGCTGGGATTGAACCCAGGCCTCCCGCAAGCCAAGCATGTGCCTCTGCCCAATGAGCTATCTCTCTGGCCCACTTTTGTTTTTGGTTTGGTTTGGGGGCCACATATAGCTAGTATCAGGACTTACTCCTGACTCTGCACTCAGGAACTACTCCTGGTGGTGCTAAGGGGACCATTTGGTGTCACTATTCTATCCGTCCAGCCCCTTGTCTGGGGTTTTGTTGGTGCCGTGGTGGTGGAATATACCCAGGATCCCACACATGCAATGCTTAAGCTCTGCCCCTGAGCTACATCCCTTTTCCTAAAGGATAATTTTTAGTGGAAGAAAAAAAAGTTCCAAGACATTAGATAATACCTTATTAGACAACAATACAGGAGATCTCATGGGAGGTAAGCACTTGTCTTGCATGTAGCAGACTCTGATCCAGTTCCCAACACTGTATATGGTCTCCTGAGCACCACCAAATATGACTCTCCTAAGTTCCCCCTCCGAAGGCTTATTGCCTCCTGTATTTGGGTCTGGACTGGAGTGATAGCACAGAGGGTAGGGCGTCTGCCTTGCACGTGGCTGACCGGGTTCAATTCCTCCATCCCTCTCGGACAGCCTTGCAAGCTACACGTGGCGTATTCGATATGCCAAAAATAGTAATAAGTCTCACAATGGAGGTGTTACTGGTGTCCGCTCGAACAAATCAATGAACAACAGGACATCAGTGTTACAGTGCTAAGGATATGATGGACAAGGGCACATTTGTGGAAACCATGTCTTTCATATTCAGATAATAGAACCTCCCATTTTCTATATTCCTAGGTAGTGCCAAGAGTACAAAATGATAAGGTTTGTTCTCAATGGAAGCATTTCATCCCCCTGAGAGCTCAGTGTTTTCAAAAGCATCTTCATGGGGAGGGAGAAAGATCAAAGTGGATATAACGCAGATCATACAGTGGGTAGGTTACTTGCCTCCATGTGGCTGACCCCCGCTCAATCCCCAGCATCACACATGTTCTCCCACGCCTTTTCAGGAGTGATCCCTGAGCTCAGACCCAGGAGCAAGCCTGAGAATGTCATGTGTAGCCCAACACCTCTCCCCACTCCCTCCATTTCTACATCTTTTTTTCCCCATTGATCTAAATGTTTTTATTTGGAACAAATAGTTGCACAAACAGGAGTTTATTTTCCCTAATCCCAACTGAAACTGCACAATATAAACAGATATCATCTGACAGGACAGTTCCAATATGTGAACATACCCTCACTATGGGGTAACTTAACAAGCAGTAATTATTTCTTTTTCACACCCAGACAATTATTTATAATGACTGAAGTTTGATTAATACCAAGATAAAAAAGTTTGTTGAGCATAATCAAATCATTCAGGAAATGCCACACATCTATAAAAAGAGAGAGGTAAATATCATGAAATCATATCATTAGGCACTCCAACATATTTTGATAAAATTCAATATCCCCCTATTATAAAAATGCTTAATAAATAGGAAACATGAATAAATCTCAACATAATAAAGGCCATATATTACCAAAACCACAATTACTGAATTATGAACAACGGAAAGTTTTCCCCTTAGAATTCTGAAGTCGAGAAGAATGCCCACTTTCACCACTACTCTTTTTTAAAAATTTTTTTTTAGAGAATCACTGTGATGCACAGTTACAAACTTATGAACTTTTGTGTTTGCATTTCACTCATACAGTGATCTTTTACCCTTCCCTCCACCAGTGCCCATTCACCTCCACCAATGATCCCAGTATCCCTCTCACCACCCCCACCCTATCCCCCACCACTCCACCCTGCCTCTGCAGCAGAGCATTCTCTTTTGTTCTCTCTCCTTTTGGGTGTTGTAGTTTGTAATAGAGGTACTGAGTGGCCTTCATGTTCGGTCTATAGTCTACTTTGAGCTCGCATCTTCCAACCTGAATGGGTCCTCCTGACATCCTCTACTTGGTGTTCCCTTCTCTATCTGAGCTGCCTTTTCCCCCAGCATGTAAGGCCAGTTTCCAAGCTGTGGGGCAGACCTCCTGGTCCTTATCTCTACTACTCTTGTTCACCACTACTCTTAAATTTAGTTTGGGAAGTCCCAACTAGAGCAATTAAGCAACTAAAATATAATAAGAATTCAGACTGAAAAAAAAGAGTAAGATGATAATATTTTGTGAATAACACTATCAGAATCATAGAAAAGTCCAGACTGCCTAAAAACATCTGTAAAAATTTCAGGATACAAAAGCAGTATACATAAACCTGTTGCATTTCTATACACGAGTTGGAGGGAAAAAAACTTAAGAAATAAATCCCACTTGTCAGTCAAAAGGTTGAAAATGATAAAATACCTGAATATAAAACCTCACAGAGAAGTTTCTTGTTTATTGAAATCATAACCATGATTAAAATGTCCATTTTTACTTAATGCAACATTACAAACAACAATAATTAAAATAGTGTGATATTGGGATTGAAAACTTCAAGGAATAGAATAAGAATCCCAGAAATAAGCTCATTTATACATGGCATTTAATATTTTATAAAGAAACAAATCGAAATCAAATATATAGCAAATGCAAACATGTACATATGGACATATATTGGTTCAAATTCACACACATGTGTATTTCCCCCAATGTCTAAGTCACTGATGCCCTGATACATTTTCTGACCTACATCCCAATTACTTTAGTCCCAGGTTTCACTTAAATGCTATAGAATAAATTTGGGAACAATGATAAATTTGTAGAGTATTTTCAGTCGTCCATAGGAGAAAAGATCACTTCATTCCAGCTGCCACACTAGCTGTAAAGACCACAGCAAATTGTCTACCTCATCAAAAGTCTTGTAATGACTTTTCATTTTTAAATTTACATTTTTGTCTCCCTTAAAATGGTTCCTAATGAGCAGTACTCCCTTAAAATGGTTCCTAATGAGCAGTAATTCTTTTTTTTTTTTTTTATGAGCAGTAATTCTTTTTTTTTTTCTTGCTTTTTGGGTCACACCTGGCGATGCACAGGGATTACTCCTGGCTCTGCACTCAGGAATTACTTCTGGTAGTGCTGGTAGTGCTCAGGGGACCATATGTGATGCTGGGAATCGAACCCAGGTCAGCTGCGTGGAAAGCAAATGCCCTACCCCCTGTGCTATTGCTCCAGCCCCTATGAGCAGTAATTCTTATGCAAAATATTAACCCCAAAATACTAATGGTCTCATAATAAAAAGCAACTCCGAGTTCCGACACCTAGATTTGGTTTTATCCTGGTTACTTTAAAGTGTTGCTCTACGGGGCTGGAGCAATAGCACAGCGGGTAGGGCGTTTGCCTTGCACGCGGCCGACCCGGGTTCGATTCCCAGCATCCCATATGGTCCCCTGAGCAGCGCTAGGGGTAATTCCTGAGTGCAAAGCCAGGAGTAACCCCTGTGCATTGCCAGGTATGACCTAAAAAGCAAACAAAAAAAAAGTGTTGCTCTACATGACTTGCATCACTAGAGTTTATTCACTCTGAAGAGAGTTTATTTATTTCTTCCCCCTTGCCTTCATTCTCCCATTCCTTTGGGTGGCTGGTATCTGAAGGTCTTTTAGAAGTACCTGTGCTGTTTGGCTTCTTCCAAAAAATTGTTGAAACCGAAAGAATCCTCTTCAAACTTGAACTGGTGTACTTGACCTTTTACCTATAACCTGAACCAACCCTGTTAGTGTTTATTTTGGCTTCTAGGTCATATCTCAATGAAGGTTCTGCAGACTTCTACTGGACATGTAAATATTCTGGGCCATATCTTTACCACCTTTCCAAGCTTGATCATAAACATTGTCAATGTTATCTTTTCTACATGCAAAACCTCTGTCCTAGTTTGTTTGGCAGAAGAGCCCCTGGTCATATCAAATTTCATTGGAAGTCTGAAGGTTGTGGATTCCAATCTCAATAACTTCACTGATACCTCAGTTTTTATTTCTCAGAAGTTTAGCACTTTTATCAGGATCTGCCCTGCAAAGATTCTGGTCATGCTCTCTTCTCACCTGCCATGCTGGTTTTCACCCTCTCACACACCTCTCCGTTCTCTTTTCCAAAGGAGATTTGATACCACCTTGTCTCTCCTTGGATTTCTGAGTCATTTCCCTAAGTTTCTTTCTCATTTTTCTCCTTTTCTTTCTGAAGCAAAGCCTGGACTGGAGCGATAGCACAGCGGGTAGGGTGTTTGCCTTACACGCAGCTGACCCGGGTTCGATTCCTCCGTCCCTCTTGAAGAGCCCAGCAAGCTACCGAGAGATCTCGCCTGCACGGCAGAGCCTGGCAAGCTCCCCGTGGCGTATTCGAAACACAGTAACAACAAGTCTCACAATGGAGATGTTACTGCTTGAGCAAATCAATGAACAACAGGACGACAGTGTTACAGTGCTTTCTGAAGCATCTTTCTCTTTAGTGGAGCATGCATGTCCACAGCTTTTAGAGCCTTCTGATCGTCAATGTATAGTGCTTTATCTGGTTTGGCAAATTTTTCACTGATGTGAATTGTCTATGGTCCTCTTTCCGTCAACATTTGTCTAGTGGAGTCATATAGCCCTTAACATTTGTCCAGTTTGAAATAGAAGAATGACTCTTTCATGCTTGTTGCTCGTTCACAGTCATACTCCAGCTGAAAGTGAAGGTGGTTCAAGATTAATAAGAGAAATGTTCTTATTTGTGAAGGTTTCTTGTGGGAGTAAATGAGTGAGGACTGTTGTAATTGTAAAGGATTAAACCTTTTCTTCAGCTTTTAGCTTCTATTGGAGATAACTGAGTAGGTGCATGTTGGTAAACCCCAACTCCATCTTCTTTTCTTTTTTCTATATCCTTTTTTTTAATTTTAAAAAGTTTTGGGCCCATACCCAGCAGTTTTCAGGGCTTAAACTTTACAATGTGCTCAGGGATCACTCTTGGCAAGACTCAAGGGACTATACACAGTGTTGAGGATCAAACCAGGGTCAATTGTGTGCAAGGAAAGTACTTTAATACTTGTCTTAAATACTATCTCTCTTGCCCCAAAGCATCTCATCTTGAGATACAACTACAAAATTTTCACCCATCAGCATCCTAATAGGAAATCCCAATGATTTTGTGGCTTTTTTCAGCAGTCAAACTGGTCCCTTTTACAGAATATCAATATTTCTTTTGTTACCGTCTAATCCTTCTGCTTCTTCTATGCATAAAAAATCATACGTGTGTAGTGGAGGTTGGGGGATGGGGACAAACTCAGGGCCTTCCATATGAGAAGCATACCCTCTGAGTTATGTCCCCATCCTCCTACTTGAGTTGTTTTGTTTAAAGGCAGAAAAACAGTCACATCTGGACTACTTAAAACACCAGCAAAGCATGAACACCAACATGAGAGTGAAGGGTCAGAGTGATAATACAGCAGGAAGGGCATTTGCCTTGCATGTGGCTGACCCAGGTTCGATCCTGGGTATCCCATATGGTCTCCCAAGCAATGCCAGAAGTAATCCCGGAGTGCAAAGCCAGGAGTAACCCCTGAGCATTGCTGGGTGTGACCCAAAAAGCAAAAAAATTAAAAAAGAGTGAAATATTCATCTTTAAGTAATATATTCTGAATTTTGTATTCCTCAAAGCTAGAAAGACACTATCTTATTTTTAGCTTATATGTGAGGCTTGTGTTATTTTGAAAAATAAAATTGAATTCTAAATTTATTTGAAGAAGTCTCCTTTTGTTTATTTTTGTTTAAGAGAGCCATAGCTCTTCTTAGCCTGCCCTTAATTGTATTGTCCTCATTTGTGTATGTCCGAAGCCTTGGACTGGGTCTGGACTAAGAAATTTTCTCAGTGGGGCTCTGTTGGGTAAATTAACAAATGGATGCAAGATCTTGCTGGGAAGGGAACAAAGACAAAGGGGGAGGGGCCCAGGGGGAGCTTGGGAAACTGCATTTGAGAACCTGATTGGAACATCTGTTCTGGTGCCCCTAGAGATTTGCTATAATTTCCACTTATTATGCTTTATCTTGGTTGCATCAGTTCATCCTGTTTTGCATGGCGTTATCATCTGTTCTTTCTTTGGGTGCTGCTAAAAGTGTTGCTTCTTGACAGAGCATATGAGCCAGTAATTGCCTCTTGTGAGCTTCATTTCTGCAAACCCACTGCCTTGTTCTGTGTCTCTGGCACTCTGCATCTCCGAGGGAGTTTTGACTCTTTTATGGGCCTGCAGCAATCAGTAGCTGCTTTCTCTGGTGCTTTAATCCCCTTGTACCATTTCATCTAGACCTGTAACTGATAGATGACTGCAGATTGTTCCCATAAATAGCAGCAATGTCTTCACCTTCTGGAGCTTCATCTTGTACTCTGGAGATGGAGTCCAGCTGGCTGGGTGTGAATGTGCTTTGTTTGTGCCAAATTTGTCTGGGCAAGTATTTTTAATCAAAATTAGAGACTTAAATTGCTGGCTGCCAGGATGTCCATGGCAACTGAGAATTTTTCTAGGTAGGGTATGCTTTCTGTGCTAGGGACTTACTGCCAGAGTATACAGCCTCAGTTTTCTTGCTATTTTCATTGGAGGATGTTTTCAGATCTGAACATGCCTTACTATATCTGGGCAAGAGAATACTTTGTTCCGTTTGAGTTAATTGCTAGAATGGATGGCCATGTTTTGGGCAACCATGTAACGAAGGTATTAAAGGTAATAAAGTCAAGCTACATTTAGCCCTGTCTGAGCATCCCTCTATCAATCCAAATGCAACTCTCATAAAAGCTTGCAAAATATAGTAAGTCAGGGTCAGAGAGAGATAGTACAATGGATAGGGCACTTGCCTTCCACACAGCTGACCAAGGTTCAATCCCTGGCACCGCTGAGTGCCAGATGTGATTCCTGAGCGCAGAGCCAGGAGTCATTGAACATTGAAGGTGTGACCCAAACACATATACACATTTATTTATATGTGTATAAATATAGCATCTCTTCACTCACATTATCTTGAAGGTGTTCAGAAGAAAGAAATGGAGCGAGCCCGGTACAGAATTCTCTATTTCCTGGTTTCAGTCTGCTCAAGATTTTCCACCAACCTCCCCTCCCTCTCTGAAGTATGTGTGCTTCCTCTCCTTAAAGAAGTGCAAGGCACTTATTATTTTAAAGAGGAACTTTATCTAAGACAATATTTATGTAGCATACAATTCATCAGATTTTGTGGATTTGGTGGGAGGCAGATTTTAACTTTTGAAGAGCCATACCTGGAAGTGCTCAGGGGTCACATCTAGCTCTGTGCTCAGGGCTCACACCTTGCTCTGTGCTCAGGGGTCACACCTTGCTCTGTGCTCAGGGGTCACTCTGGTGGAGTTCAGGGAACCATAAAAGGGTTGATGAAGTATAAGGCAAATGACTCAACCCCTGTACTGTCTCTCCAAGTGACTGTTTTTTATTTTTTAAATTTTATTGAATCACTGACATCCACTACCCAGACACCGCCACCCTCCAGGTTACTCTCTGGACACTTGGGCTGAACCTCATGCACGAGTGAAGCCCCGCAAAGCCAGGTAAGCAGAACTTTTCGACCTTAGCTCTAGGTTCAACGAGACCTGGCAACAAGATCCTTTGTCTGCCTCCTCCAATCCCTGGCATCTGAAGGAGGGGTCCAACCCAGACACCCCACCCTACCCAAGATAAATACCTCACTGGCCAACCCCCCACTACATCCACTACCCAGACACCTTGAACAAAATGTCTTTTTATTAAATTTCAATATATATTGATATAAATGCCAAGATATTAAGGATCTTTGATACTTTGTTTTAAAGTTAGAAATGTTTCTAGTTTGTGACGCTTAAATATCTAAGATATATTTAAATGTCACGGAAGAGCGTGGCAAGATCCCCATGGTGTATTCAATATGCCAAATACAATAACAATAAGAGGTCTCATTCCTGTGACCCTGAAAAGAGCCTCCAATCACTGGGAAAAATGAGTAAGGAGAGGCTGCTAAAGTCTCAGGGCTGGGACAAATGGAGATCTACTGGCGCCCACTCGAGTAAATCAATGAACAATGGGATGACAGTGAGACAGTGAATTTCTTTCCTTGACTTTAAACACAGTTAATATCATACAAAGGACATGGGTGCATGACATAAAGCAAGAAAAGTCTCTTTAACTTTTCTTGGGACAAACTGGAGAGTTACATGCAAAACAACAAAGTTGGATATGTATCTCACACTATACATGAAAGATTAATTTTTTCTTTTTTGAATTTTTTAAAAAATGTTTGCTTTTTGGGACACACCATGCACAGAGGTTACTCCAGGCTTTGCACTTGGGAATTACTCCTAGAGGGGCTCAGGAGACCATATGAGATGCTGGGATTTGAACCCGGGTCAGCCGCGTGCAAGGCAAACGCACTACCTGCTGTGCTATTGCTCCAGCCCCAGAAAGTTTGTTTCTTTCTTCACCATTTATTTATACCTAAGTAAATGATTCATCTCCAAAGATGGTGCACTCACAGGAGTGTGCACTCAGGGGAGTGTTTGCTCAAGGGAGTGTGCACTCACAGGAATGTTTGCTCACAGGAGTGTGCGCTCACGGGAGTATTTCCTCTCGGGAGTGTTTGCTCACGGGAGTGTGCCCTCAGGGGAGTGTTTGCTCAAGGGAATGTGCACTCCCAGGAGTGTTTGTTCACGGGAGTGTGCGCTCACGGGAGTGTGCACTCACGGGAGTGTGTACTCACGGGAGTGTGCACTCACAGGAGTGTGCACTCATGGGAGTGTGCGCTCACCGGAGTATTTGTTCATGGGAGTGTGCACTCTCGGGAGTGTGCACTAACGGGAATTTTGCTCACGGGAGTGTACACTCACAGGAATGTTTGCTCACCAGAGTGTGCATTCATGGGAGTGTTTGCTCACGGGAATATGCACTCACAGGAGTGTTTGTTCACGGGAGTGTGTGCTCACGGGAATGTGCACTCACGGGAGTGTGCGCTCACGGGAATGTTTGCTCACGGGAGTGTTTGCTCACGGGAGTGTGCACTCACGGGAGTGTGCACTCACGGGAGTATTTGCTCACGGGAGTGTGCACTCACAGGAATGTTTGCTCACCGCAGTGTGCATTCACGGGAATGTCTGCTCACGGGAGTATTTGCTCACGGGAGTGTGCGCTCATGGGAGTGTGCCCTCAGGGGAGTTTTTGCTCAAGGGAATGTGCTCTCACAGGAGTGTTTGTTCACGGGAGTGTGCACTCACGGGAGTGTGCACTCATGGGAGTATTTGCTCACGGGAGTGTGCGCTCACGGGAGTCTGCGCTCACTGGAGTGTGCACTCACAGGAATGTTTGCTCACGGGAGTGTTTGCTCACGGGAATGTGCCCTCAGGGGAGTGTTTGCTCACGGGAATGTGCACTCACAGGAGTGTTTGTTCACGGGAGTGTGCACTCACGGGAGTGTACACTCACGGGAGTATTTGCTCATGGGAGAGTTTGCTCATGTGAGTGTGCACTCACAGGAGTGTTTGCTAACGGGAGTGTGGACTCACGGGAGTATTTGCTCTCGGGAGTGTTTGCTCACGGGAGTGTGCACTCATGGGAGTGTGCACTAATGGGAGTATGCTCACGGGAGTGTGCACTCACGGGAGAATTTGCTCATGGGAGTATGCACTCACGGGAGTGTGCACTCATGGGAGTATTTGCTCACGGGAGTGTGCGCTCACGGGAGTCTGCGCTCACTGGAGTGTGCACTCACAGGAATGTTTGCTCACGGGAGTGTTTGCTCACGGGAATGTGCCCTCAGGGGAGTGTTTGCTCACGGGAATGTGCACTCACAGGAGTGTTTGTTCACGGGAGTGTGCACTCACGGGAGTGTACACTCACGGGAGTATTTGCTCATGGGAGAGTTTGCTCATGTGAGTGTGCACTCACAGGAGTGTTTGCTAACGGGAGTGTGGACTCACGGGAGTATTTGCTCTCGGGAGTGTGCACTCACGGGAATGTGCACTCACGGGAGTGTTTGCTCACGGGAGTGTGCACTCATGGGAGTGTGCACTAATGGGAGTATGCTCACGGGAGTGTGCACTCACGGGAGAATTTGCTCATGGGAGTATGCACTCATGGGAGTGTGCACTCATGGGAGTGTGCATCATGGGAGTGTGCATCATGGGAGTATTTGCTCACGGGAGTATTTGCTCACGGGAGTGTGCACTCACAGGAGTGTGCACTCATGGGAGTGTTTGCTCACGGGAGTGTTTGCTCATGGGAGTGTTTGCTCACGGGAGTGTGCACTCACGGGAATGTGCACTCATGAGAGTATTTGCTCTTGGGAGTGTGCACTCATGGGAGTGTGTACTCACGGAAGTGTGGACTCATGGGAGTATTTGCTCACAGGAGTGTGCACTCACAGGAGAATTTGCTCATGGGAGTATGCACTCATGGGAGTGTGCACTCATGGGAGTGTGCTCTCACGGGAGTGTTTGCTCATGGGAGCGTGCACTTACTGCCGAGCTCCTGCCCGGCTCCTGCTCCTCTGAGCAGCGCCCTGCTGACCCCCAGCCTCTTTCCCACTATCTCCCCGTTGCTTTAGACCTTTCTCTAAGAGGCCTCAGACTCAGCCCCACCCAATAACCATTTCTAGGCCTGTCTGGGTCTCCCGCACAGAGGGGTGACCTGAGAGACCCTCTTTCTGAGGGTCCCACTGAGGGCTGAGCAGTGACCACACACTGGGCCTGGGAAACAGCCCATGAGAGATCACTTGCCTTGCCTGTGTGGGGCCCCCTAGGTTCAATTCCTTGTCTTTTCCATCCAGAGAGAGACTTAAAAGCAAGCTCTCACTCAGAAGAGAGTGATGCAGAGTCTCTTGCCCGCACACCTGGCTTCTTCCCTGAGGCCCCTCGGAGGGGATGGGCTCCAGCTTCCCTCCCCACCCCGAGCAGAGCTCCTGGCGGCCGAAGACCACCGGAACCTAGCTACAGCCATGCTGGAGGCCCCTCTCCACACATTTGGACAGGCCTCATGCATGAAGGTACCGGCAGAGGAACCCAGGTGTGTGTAATTTCATCAACGGCCAATATCCAGAGACTTAAAAGCAAGCTCCCAGAAGATATCTTTAGCCTACTTCTCCCTCTGGGAGAAACTGGCAATCTTCTGGGGGTACATGGGACAGCCTTGCAAGCTTCCCATAGTGTATTCATATGCAAAATCCAGTAACAAGCTGGATCTCATTCCCCTGGCCCTCAAAGAGCCTCCAATGCGATATCGTTGGGAGGGCCGAGTTGAGATAGACTTCTAAGATCTCAGGGAAAGGACGAAATGAGATGTTACTGAGCCCGCCCGAGAAATCGGTGATTAACGGGATTTCATGATTCGTGATTCGTGATTGAATCACTGTGAGATAATTATCAAGCTTTCATGTTTGGGTTACAATCACACAATGATTGAATACCCATCTCTCCACCAGTGCACATTCCCCACCACCGATATCCTGGGTATACCTCTTCTTTCCCACCCTCCCCCAGCCTCCATGGCAGATAATATTCCCATACTTCTCTCTCTACTTTTGGGCATTGTGGCTTGCAACACAGACACTGAGAGGTGATCATGTTTGGTCCATTATCTACTTTTGGCACACATCTCCCATCCTGACTGATTCCTCCATCCATCATTTTCTTAGTGATCTCTTCTCTATTCCATCTGCCTTCTCCCCTCCACTCATGAAGCAGGCTTCCAGCTACAGAGCAATCCTCCTGGCCCTTGTATCTACTGTCCTTGGGTGTCATCCTCATGTTATGTTAGTCTATACTCCACATATGTGTAGCAAGTGACTGGTTTTAAGTGTACCATTTGATGCCATTTACTTGGTACATGCTCAGTGCTGTGCAAACATCTAGCCCCAAATATTTAGCTCCAAAGAAACCCTGCACCTATCACGCAGTTATTCCCATTTGCCCCTGCATGTGTTTTTTTTTTAAAAAAAAAAAAGCTCTCCAGGTGATTCTGAAAGGTAACCAGGGGTCAGAACCATCATCTCAAACTCTACCTCATCTTCCCTGGGGCTTCCTCACCTAATGACACCATTCTATAGCCAGGGTGCACTAAGGAGTCAAGCCAAAAAGTGTTCTTAGAAATGTGGAAGCAGGGGACCACCTGGGCGACCCCCAGAACTATAGGATTTATACAACCCTACATCCTCAGATTCTCGTATTGAACCCCCAGACCTGGCTTGTCAAGAATTGCTGGTAGTGGGCCAGAGAGATGCCATGGCTGGTGGGAGCTTGCCTCAGATGCAGCCAACCCTGATTCAATCCTGTGTATCCCATATGGTCCCCCAAACACCATCAGATGTAATTCTGAGTGCAGAGCGAGGAGTAACCTCTGAGCATTGTCAGGTGTGGCTCCACAAAACAAAAACAAAAGCAAAACAAAAAACCAAAAAAGAATTGCTAGTAGTGCCCCCATCCAGTCTTCCAAGCACTGCTTTGGAGGCCCCTCCATCACCCAACCTCCCCCTCTCCCCAAGAAAAGAAGCCTAGGGACCAGTTCTGTTTCTTTGTTCTACTTATATGGCAACTTGAATTTTTCCCTTTGAGGATTTCTCTATTTCTAGTACTGCAAGACTGTCACACACCTGGGCCCTTGTTCTCGTAGTTGGTCAAGTCTTGAAAGCAAGAAGCCCATCTTTCCTAGCTTTACCCTTTGGGTCAGTTGACAAGACTTCAAGATCCCTGAAGTGTTTGCCTTTATTTAAGTTGAGGACAAAAGCGTTTAGGCTCAGAAGAAGCTCTCTTGGCCCACCTTAAAGGCACGAGGAACTTGGGAGAGGACAGAAGCGTTTGAAAGTGAAGGAGACCTTCTTAGTCTTTCCTGCATCTATGAATGAGGCAGGTGCCAAAGAGAAATAAATAAAAGATGACACTTAAATGTGTGAAATAGTGTTGTGGTGTGGTGCTAGGTTCCAGTCTCAACCTCTCTCCAAGTCTATTTTCTTATCTGAAGTATGAGGATGAGGGACTGGGACATGTACCGGGTCTTAAGTTGGTCCCCCATGTACGACTTGGCATAACTGCAGTGCCACATCCATAGCCCTCATTGTGAACTGTCCAGTGGGTTGGCCACATGTCACTGGGAATGGTCCTAAGACCCCAAGCACTGCAGGGAAACCAGCCTCCCCCAAAAAATGATGGGGGAAAGAAATAAAAATCATCATAGTACTCACTATATTTCAATAATTTTGCAGCCACAAAAAATTTCCTCTATTTGAAAATCAATTTATTAAAGAGATATCCATTGGTTCACAGAATTTCAGTAAGGCGGTGCTGGGGGGACTGTGGAAAATCAGAGCCTAAATGCACAAAAATCAGAGGAACAACGAAGAAGGCAGCAGAATTTAGGAAACTGCCATACTGTCATCGAATATCTACTATGGCCACCCACTCTGAGGCTGGGAGCTGGCTGTCCTGCATGTGGTTGCCCCAGAAACTGCATGTTGCTGCCGCCCCCACCACCACTGCCTTCGTAACTCTCCAGTCTGTTTTGTGTGGCAGTATGTCCCAACTCTAAGTCTGTCATGGCTTCATCTGCACATGCTCTGTGCCCACATCCCCTGGGAGCAAACAGCTGGCATTGTCAGCCTGTATCTGAGAGAAGGTCTCACCTGCCTTCAAATGTCCCAAGGTAGAGGGCTCCCCGAAAGGTGGGTAAGGGTTCAGATGCTTGAAGGGCAAAAATAATAAATCTTTAAAACCTTTTTCTTAGGAGGGTGGATACAGTCCTTGTGGCTTACTCCCAGCTTTGTGCTCAAGAATCACTCCTGATGGGCCTTGGGGTGCCAGACATCAAGCTTGGCTGGCTGAGTACAAGGTGAGTGTCCTACCTATTGGTAGTGTCTTTCCAGCCCCAACAAATGGTTTGTTTGTTTGTTTGTTTTAGTTATTTATTTTTGGGTTTTGGCACACACCCCAGCTTACCTTTGGCTCTGCACTCAAGAATCACTCCTGGCAGTGCTCAGGGGACCAAATAAATGCTGAGGAACAAACTTGGGTGCCCACATGCAAGGCAAGGACCCTACCTCCTGTACTATTGCTCTGGCCCCCAAATGTTCTTTTTCAAATTGTGAGGATGTATTATAAGACAAGCTATGAAAAGCACTTTGTAAGCTTTTTTTAACTTATTTTTTGAGTCCTACCTGGTGATGTTCAGGACTTATTCTTGACTCTGTGCTTAGAAATCAGTCCTGTGGTCCTTGGGGGACCATGTGAGGTGCCAGGATCAAATCCAGGTGTGCCGCATGCAAGGCAAACACCTTACCCACTGCACTATCACTCTGGTCCCAAAGTGCTGTAAATTCTAAAGCATGGAATAGGTATTCAGTCTTAGTACTCTGCATCATGTGATTTGTTTCACCGTGTTGCGAACTTCCTCTTTCTTCTCTTTCTTTGTTCTTTATACTCAGTTCCATGCCCGTCCCCACCCTGCCCCCATGTCCCTGTCTCCCTTTCCTCCAGGACAGGGCATAAAGATAAACCTCATAGATACTGACTGAATAAAATATTCTGTTGCTTTCACCTGTCGGGTAAAGTAGGTTCATTGTCTTTTTGACTTTCCTCCCTTACTCCCACCCTTGCCATAGACCTTAAGTTCCCTTTAAGAATTCATGTGATTCAGACACCATCACCATCCTTGCAATGAAAGTTGGATCCTCCTCTAAGCCAATCAGCATGTTGCATCTCCCTGGTGAGAGTGACAGGTGCAGGGGTAAACCCGGGCCCCTCAGCTGATCTGATTTGAGTGCAACTCAGAAATACTGAGAGGACAATTCACCCTCTATTGCTGAGCATGAATGCTCAAGCATGTGACTTTGGGAGCTTCTGGCAGCTCTCTTGAGACCACAAGGGGAGTTGGATTTAGAATAAAGTGAACATTGTAGAAGGCAGACCCTAGAGACAAAGGAAACAAGGTGCTTGGTGATTATTGAGCCACAGGATAAAGCTATGCCTCCGTGGAGACTTCTCCATTGGATTTGGTTATATGAGCCAATAAATTCCATTTATTATTCAAGCTAGAATGAGTCAGGTTTTCTAAAATGTATTTGTTACCTGCTTCCCTTCCTCCCTCCCTCATGAGAATAGAATTGCCATCCATTTGGTGCCGCTTAATAGCCAGTCTTTTGAAAAACAGATCAAATCTCAGTCACGGTTGGACAGCGTCCTATAAACAGCACTAACATTTCAAGTTGATTAGACCTGCCTAACCAAGGGAAGTTTTTCATTTATTCATTTTGGTCATTTTGTCATTGGTTAATAATGATAGAGAGTTTCAGGCCACAGCTTTCCCAGTGTTCAAGACACCACACCATGACCACAGAAACATCCTACAAATAAGAAGATCTCTATCACTAATCCCCTTGGGCCTTGCTTTCCCTTTCCACCAGCAATTACGAGCTTAGAAGTTAGTTTACCCATTGGCTTGCTTTAGTTATTCATATTCCAAATATGAGTGAAGCCATCTGGAAATTGTCTTTCATTTTTTGTTTCACTTAGCATCATCACCTCAAGTTCCTTCCAGGTTGCCTCAGAAGGTGTAATTACATTTTTGTTTGTTTGTGGGCCACATCCATCTATGCTCAGGACTTACTCCTGGCTCTGATCTCAGGATCAGGATCACTCTTGGTGGGGTTCAGATGACCATATAGAATGCCTGGGATTGAGCCCAGATAAGCCATGAAAATAAATATCCTGCCTGCTGTACTATCACTCTGGCCTTAATTAAATCTTTTTTTCCCATGGTAGTCTTCCATAAAAGTCATACCATAATTTCTTTGTCCAGTCATCAATAGATATTTTTTAAGTTATTCCCACATGTTTTGGCTGTTGTGAATAATGCCATTTTGAACAAGGTGGGAGCAAAATCCCTTCACATTAGTGTCTTCATAGAAATGTGAGCGCAAAATCCCATAACAATAATTTCTCTCAATGTCAGTGGTCTAAATTCACCAATTAAGAGACACAAAGTGGCAAAATGGATTCAGAGACTGAACCCAACATTCTGCTGCCTGCAAGAAACACATCTGAATAGCCAGAACAAACACAGACTAAAAGTCAAAGGATGGAAAACACTCCTGCAAGCAAACAACTCCCTCAAAAAATCTGGGGTGGCATTACTAGTATCGGACAACATAGATTTCAGGTTGAAAAAGATTAAAAGGGATAGTGAAGGCCTGTCACTATCACTGTCAGTGTCGTCCCATTGCTCATCGATTTGTTCGAGCGGGCACCTGTAACATCTCTCATGGTGAGACTTATTGTTACTGTTTTTGGCATATACAATATGCCACGGGTAGCTTGCCAGGCTCTGCCGTGCAGGCATGATACTCTCGGTAGCTTGCCGGGCTCTCCAAGAGGGGCAGAGGAATCGAACATGGGTTGGCCATTTTTTATTAATAAAGGGATATGTACAGCAGGAAGAAATCACACTTCTGAACGTGTATGCACCCAATGAGGGGCCAGCTAAATACCTACAACAACTGCTAACAGACCTTAAGAAGGACATTGTGAGCAACACAATAGTAGTTGGAGACTGCAACACCACCCTATCACCTCTGGATAGATCAAGAAGATTAAAATTCACAAGTAAATACTGGCTTTGAAGGAAGAAACAGAAGAGAGAGGGCTAATAGATTTATACAGGGTGTCATATTCCCCCCAAAAGAATACACATTCTTTTCCAGTGCACATGGAACATTTTCCAGAATAGACCATGTGCTGGGCCACACAACATACCTCAACAGAATCAGAAAGATAGACATTGTAACAGCTATCTTTTTAGTATCTTTTGAGTCAAATGAGTCAGAAAGAAAGAGACAGACATAGAAAGGTTGCACTCATATGTGGAATATAAAGTAACTGAGAGGTACAAGCTTGCAATGATGCAATTTCTGGCAGATATTTCTCTGGACTTAGTTACTAAAATACTAAAATACAGAAATCCAAAACCATGCGGCTGCTAGTGTGGCCGCTTGACCTCATATCTCTTCATTCTCAGCAATGGAAAACAAATTATCAAATGCTTCCTTTTCAGCAGGTCCAACCTTAGGGGGGAGAAACTCCAAATAATAATAGTGAGTTTTTTTGTTGAAATATTGAATGTAATCAAAGTAAAGTGAAATTTATCAGTTACACAGGCAGGGTGGGGAGCTGGGGAGATAGGGGGTGGTGGGGGGAGGTATACTGTGATTCTTGGTGGTGGAATATGTGCACTGGTGAAGGGATGGGTGTTTGAGCATTGTATAACTGGGACTTAAACCTGAAAGCTTTGTAACTTTCCACATGGTGATTCAATAAAAGAATAAAATAAAATAAAATAAAATAAAGAGGACCTTTTGCCCATTCTTCTCAAGCTTTTCCAGGAAATTGAAGAAACAGAAACCCTCCCAAACAGTTTCTATGAGACTCATATCTCCCTAATACTGAAAGCAAACAAAGACACCATAAAAAAAAGAAAACTACAGGCCAATATCCTTGATGAATACAAATGCAAAGATTCTCAACAAAATATTAGCAAACAGAATTCAACAACTCATCAAAAAGATCATACACCACGACCAAGTGAGATTCATCCCGGGGATGCAAGGATGGTTTAACATTCGGAAGTCAATCAACTTAATCCATCATATCATAGAAATGTGAAGAGCAAATTGTGTGTGTGTGTGTGTGTGCGTGCGTGCGTGCGCGCGCACACACACACACACACGTTTTCTGGGAAGGAGCAGCTCTTCCAGTGATACTTGCCTGGCAGTTTGGCCTGAGAATATGCTGCAGTTCCTCCAACCTGGAACAAGACAATGCTGTACTGTAGATCAGACTTGGGATCCTGTGTACACTAGGTAACCAGCTCTCTGAATTTAAGGGAAGATTTCAAAGTGATTATAGTAAATATCTCTCATTTCTCTTTGACTTAGAAAGATAATGACTCTAAGAGCAAACTTAGGGGCTGGAGTGATAGCACAGCGGGTGGGGCATTTGCCTTTGCATGCAGCCAATCTGGGTTTGATTCCCAGCATCCCATATGGTCCCTCGAATACTGCCAGGAGTAATTCCTGAGTGCAGAGTCAGGAGTAACCCCTGTGCATCGCTGTGTGTGACCCAAAAAGAAAATAAATAAGAGCAAACTTTGAAAAAACAAGAAGGAAAAAACCATAGCAAACATAAACCAACATAGATTCCAAGTAACCCACAAAGGCAAGTGTATCCTGTCTGATTGCTTGTGTGGGGAGCACAGAGCAGAGGTGCTTCCAAGAAGTGTTTAAGAGACCTGGGAGGTCATGCCCAATGATACTAGGCCAGTAAGGCTGGACAGCTCAATGCTAAGACCTGGATATTGTGGTGCTGCTGGGCTGTGCTGTGCCGGGGACCTTTGTCACCTGGACATCCTAAGACAGGTTCTCCGGAAGCACAGTCCGGGCACTGATATTTGTATGAATGACTTGTTGAGGCAACATTCTTAGAAAATACCTCTAAGGAATTTAACGACATGGGAGAAAGATGTTAAGTAAGGATGAAAAGACTCTCAGCTCGATCCAATTACACAGAAATCTCCCTGGAGCATAAATGGTTCCAATTTTTGTCCCATTCAGAGGCCAGGAAGAGCCTATTAGACCCTGATTTTGAGAGACAGTGACTGAACCTGCATCATTTGCTAATTGGTTGAAATTTCTGGGCAAAGAAACCTTTGTCTGCTATGGGAAATAATCTCAAGAAGGATGCAAGTATTAGTAGTAGTAGGTAGGGATTGGGTGTATTGGCCAGTAAAGACAATCTGGGTGGGAGTGAATAGCATCTGTAATGAGTGACATTGTCTAATGTTTCTTGGAAACTGAAGAGATGGCTCAGTGGGCCAGAGCAGATGCTTTACGTGCAGAAGACCCAGGTTCTATCTCTGGCATTGCATATGATCCCCAGAGCACTGCCAGTAGTGACCCCTGAATGACAAGCCAAGTGTAGCCCCTAAACACTGCTAGGTGTGGTCCCAGTTCCTCTATCCCACAAAAGAAAACAATTAACTTTTGCTTTTTCAGACTTTGCTCCGTAAAAATAATTATCTTTGGATTTTTTTTTTTTTTTGCTGCTTGGAATGTATTAACAAATTTGTGAAAATTGTTCCTTTTAAAAATATTTTGTTGAAGCACATTGGGAGAATGGATTCATAGATATGAGTTTGGGTGGTTGAAAGAGAGGGGCACTAAAGGCCTTGAGGGAGGGAGGTGGGTATATTAGTGATAGGTGTGGTGTTGGAATTTTGTACATGGAAAACTATCACTAACAGTATTGTAAGTCTTAGTACTTTGATCAATTAAAGATGTTTAGAAAAAGATTTTGAGAGAACCCCTCCATTTTTTGTTGTTGTTGATGATGCTATGTTGGTATATACCACGATATAGGTTTCAACTTTACAGTATGATATTTGTAATGTAATGTGACATTTTTATCTCCACCAAAAGTCTAATTAGGAGGAGGGGCAGAGAGATAGTACAGATGGCAGGGCACTTGCCTTGTATGCAGCTGACCTGGGTTCAATCCCTGGTATTGCATATGGTCCTCTAAGCACCGCCAGGGGGGTATATGGGATTCTTGGTGGTGGAAAATGTGCACTGGTGAAGGGATGGGTACTTGACCATTGTATGACTGAAACGCAAGCATGAGAGTTTGTAAGTCTGTAACTGTACCTCACGGTGATTCACTAATAAAAAATTTTAAAAAGATAACTGATCTAGGATTGAGATCAGTTCAGATGGAAAAGCTCATGATCTAACAATACTAGGATGTTCCTCTGACTCTTCATCACAACTAGCACTTTTCTGATTATCAATAATAGCTTTTCACTTTGCTATATAGGAGCAGATTTACTGGAGAGATTAACCACACAGACTCTGATGGCAGATTCCCAGGGTAGGAATCCTGAATCCTGAATCCTGTGTCTTCTCGGCTGGAAGGCCTTGTACTTCAATCTCTGTCTTCGAAATGACAATGGTATAGAGTGGGAGAGCTAGTAGCTAAGGGAAGGAAAAATATTTTATTTTTGGTTGTAGGATCACACCTTGTGATGCACTGGGGTCGCTCCTGGTAGTGCTGGGGATCAAACTTGGATCTTTGGCATGAAAAGCACATGCTCCAGCTACAATGCCATGTCTAGGTCCTCCTGGGAAGGTGGTGGTAAGACCAGAAGACACAGCATCGATAATACTTCTTTCAATATTACTTATGATTTAGGAGCAGCAGTCCTATCTTAGTTTGAAACCTCTTCTCTCTCTACATATAAAGATCTTGAATGCTCTCTCTTTTTGTTTTTGAGCCAAACTGGGCAATGCTCAAGGGTTACTCCTGGCCCTGCACTCAGGAATTATTCCTGGCCGTGCTTGAGGGACCATATGGGATGCTAGGGATTGAGTCTGGGTCGGCCGCGTTCAAGGCAAGTGAGAAAAGTGAGAAGAACACTGTATTGAACATTGACCTTTATTGCTGTGGGGAGTAAATGTGTCAATGTTAAGGTTTCCCTTCAGTGCTATCACATAGCTCTGACCCTACAGACACAGTCTTTCCTGTGTTTTGGCTCTAACTAGACACTGCCTCCGGGGGCAAGGGACTTCCCCAGTCACCTTCCAATCCTCCGGCACGCTGCCTGGCAGACCTTTCACAAGTGGGTGTGCCATAAACATTTGTCAAACTGAATTGTGTCTGTGGGCTTTCATGCCAGACAGTGAAGCATTTACAAGTTAATGATTTATACTGTACTTCAATTACAAGCCTTTTAAAGAAAGTGGTTACTGATGTCAGGCTGGCCTTCTGCTCACTTTTTTTTTTTTGAAATCTAGGTCACTACCACTTGGCTTTCATGAACGGGAAGACTTTTTATTCTTGTGCTTGCCCCGAACTTCCTTCACTAAGGCCATGATTTTCCTTAGGTGGGTGGGGAAAGAGACACCTTTCCTAGGGGAAAGGACCTAGTCAAAATGCACGACTTCTCAGGGACACCTGGAAGTATTTTGCTGGACAGTTCCCCTTCACTGAGCAGTGACAGCAATCAGGAGCTTTGGGTTTCACTGCTAGTGATGGGGGATCCCAAGAAGGTGCAGGCTGAAGTTCTGTACTACTATTTTATGGACTCATGCTTGTTTAGTTGCATTTCAAGCCTTCTGCACCAGAGGATGCCACAGGATCAAGGCAACAGGAAGAGGTTCCAAAGGGTGTGAAAATGGTAGAAAAGGAAATATTTGATGAGCAGTCAGCTGGGGGAGTCATTGATTGAGATTATTGCAAAAGTGCACAGGAGGTGACTGAGCACTGATGGGGGGAGGGCAGTGTCTGTGCTGAGTCGGGGCTTTGTTTCTGCTGAGCGCTGTGTTGGATGCAGCCTGGACCATGGGAGGGGAGCCAGAGTCAAAGGGCTAAAATGACTGGAGCTTGCACTTACCCTGTCATCACCTCAGCAAGTGCCTGCAGATTATTTAGGCTGTTCTTTGAATTCAACCTAAAATCCCCTCTCTCTGTCACCAGGCCCTGTGTACTCTCCCTCCTGAGGGCCTTCCAAACCCAAGCACACTTCTCCATGGGCACTTCCCTGAAGAATTCCAGGTCTCATCCGGTTACTGTTGGCAGTCTCAAATCGGAGCTTACTCACTCCATTCTGTGTCATGGGTTTTCTTGAAAGGAGCTTTATTTAAAACCCACCAATGGAGCTGAAGATACAGCAGAGTGGGCAGGGCACTTGCCTTGTATGCAGCCTATCTAGGTTCAATCCCAGTCACCCCATATGATCCCCTGAGTCTTCTAGGAGTGATCCTTGAGCACTACTTGATATGACCCAAAAGCCAAAAATAAATAAATAAAGTAAAATAAAATCCATCAGTAATTTTCCAAGGCCTTCTCTGTTAAGAGCTCTCTAGAGTCTGGTTTTCTGAAGCTTTGCTAATTCTGATCCTGTCTCTCTGGCTACCTCCACGCTTCTGAGTTCCTTCATATCAGTAATCCGCTATATGCAGTGCCCAGAACCCCCAAACCCATAACCTCAACCTGTCTCTCTGCTACTTGTGCCTCAGGATGGACAAGGTTCCCATAACTCTATTGCAGTATTTATCATAATCTGTTTCAAATCTTTAACTGGGTAGAATGAATTGCTTGGTAGCACCTAGTCCTGACATATATAGGTAGTTGCTCAATAAATGCTTCATAAAGGGATGGATTACTTCTTTACCAAAAATATGAAGGTACAAATACAGCTCATGGAGGGGACCTTGAAATCCCTGGCTTCAAAAGAAGGAAATGCAAAAACTATTACAACCTCGTTAGAGAGGTAGAATTTCACACTTGAAATAGGATTGTAAGGTTTTGTGTTTCTTCAAGCCGAAGTACTAAAAGTCTATTTTAAAACTAGTTTAAACGGTCTTTTCCGTGGGTGATTATTTGGTTTGTTCAAGAATTATACTTGCCAAGCAAGCGATTCCAGGAATGTCACACCTGCACCTTCCAAAACACCATTCTGAGGCCTCAATGAAACAAACAACTCGCTCAGATGAGGTGTGAGAAGCGAGAAAGTGGATTATGAGACAAAATTTGCTTATGGCGGGTGAGACCAGCAGCAATTAGATCAATTAGTCTACATCGGGATCTAATTGCCTGGAAATGCCAATAACCAGGGAGGACACGAAAGATAGAGGAACACAAAGGGGGCCTGGCACAAAATCTGTTTCCGCTAAACTGAGAGACATATGCTCTTAACATAAAAACTCGAAAATGGAATATGAAGGTTTTCTGCCTTGTGAGGTAGCGAACCTTCTGCCCCACCCAGCGTCCCGTTCTCTTCTGACTCCAGCGGGGCGCGCCGATTCCGCGGGAGGGTGCGAGGTGGGAAGGGCGTCCTCAGACTCTCAGTTGTAGGGTGTTCAAGCTCTGCTGGGAAAAGCTCCAACGAAGCTGGAAAGGGAGCCAGTCATGCCACCCGGAGGAAAAGGGGTGCGAATTTAAGGAGCAAGCCTTAAAGACGAGTCTCAGCAAGCAGTGGAGAAGCGGAGCAAATGCCAAAGAGGAAAAGGGGAGGAGGGAAAGGCTGCGCTAGCGGACGAACGACTAAACTCTACGCGGACGCGGGGCGGAAAAGCAGGCTTCGAGGGAACAGGTTGCTTTAAGCAGAGCCCCGCCCCCTGGCGTGACGCCGCGGCAGGCGAGTCCGCCATTGGCTGCGGCCGGAGGGCGGGATAGGGTTGCTAGGCGCGGAGAGGATCCGGCGGGTCCCGGCCCCCGGAGTGCGGAGCTGCGGGAGCCGAGCCGGTCCGAGCGGTGCTGCTGGAAGATGGCGAGCGGCCGGGACGCGCGGCCGCCCTGGCGGCCCGGGCGCCTTCCGCTGCTGCTATACCTGCTGCTGCTGCTGCGGAACCCGAGCCAGGCAGCGCACATCAAGAAGGCGGAAGCGACCAAGACGACCTCGACGAATGCGGGTGGCGATGCCGCCGAGGGCCAGTTCGACCGCTACTACCACGAAGAGGAGCTGGGCTCGGCGCTGAGGGAGGCGGCGGCCGCGGGTCCCCCGGGCCTGGCCCGCCTCTTCAGCATCGGCCGCTCGGTGGAGGGCCGGCCGCTGTGGGTGCTGCGTCTCACGGCCGGCCTGGAGCCGCCGCCCCCTGACGGCGCCTCGGGGCCCGACGCGGCGGGGCCCCTCCTGCCCGGCCGGCCGCAGGTGAAGCTGGTGGGCAACATGCACGGCGACGAGACCGTGTCGCGCCAGGTGTTGGTCTACCTGGCCCGCGAGCTGGCGGCCGGCTACCGCCGCGGCGACCCGCGCCTCGTCCGCCTGCTCAACACCACCGACGTGTACGTGCTGCCCAGCCTCAACCCGGACGGCTTCGAGCGCGCCCGCGAGGGGGACTGCGGCTTCGGCGACGGCGGGTCCAGCCGGGCCAGCGGTCGCGACAATAGCCGCGGCCGCGACCTCAACCGCAGCTTCCCCGACCAGTTCAGCAGCACCGAGGAGCCGCAGTCCCTGGACGACGTGCCGGAGGTGCGCGCCCTCATCGACTGGATCCGCAGGAACAAGTGAGTGTGGCCCTCGCGGCCCCCGCCGCCGGCCTCGCGCGCGCCCGGGACCCGGTTCTCCGCGGTGGGGTGGGGCGGGGGGTGGGGAGCGGCGAGCGTGGCGCGGGTGCGGGGACAGTGCCGCCCGGTCGCCTGCCCCTCCAGCCCTCCGAGAAGGAGACTGTCGTTCGCTCGGGGCCTGGAAAGACGGCCCCGAGGCCCGAGGGGAGACTCCCTTCTCTTCCCCGTGCGAGCGCATGACAGAGGGACCTCAGAGCGGACCTGGGTCCGCTCATTCATTTTCTAATAAGCGGTTACTCATTGCTCCTGTTGCTGTAGGCACCCTTTTCCATGCCCTGCATTATGTCAACTTTATGTTGGCCACGCCGTGATGAGACCGGCACCGTTAAACATCTTTGCTTTGCATCTGGGGAAATGAAGGGTCCGGTTGGTGAGATCATGTAACGTGGTCTCACGTGAAG
Organism: Sorex araneus; assembly: GCF_027595985.1. Lineage (NCBI taxonomy): Eukaryota > Metazoa > Chordata > Mammalia > Eulipotyphla > Soricidae > Sorex > Sorex araneus. The sequence continues at coordinate 193,499,428 of NC_073304.1, read as the reverse complement.
CGGAGTGAAGCGGGCATCTGCGACATTCTGGGCAGTTGCTAGGTCCCTAGGCAGTTCTCACAGCCAGGAGGAAGGCTGGAGCCCACAGAGAGAGATGACTGTGCAAGGGTCTGCCTCCGGATTATTTGACAGAATAATCAAAAGGTGTTGTTTTTTTTTTCCCCACTCTTTGCTTTGACTTAGCTAGAGCGCTTATAGAGAAGAAGAATTTGCACAGAGGTGTAGGTTGTCTGTGAGTGACTTTATATTAGACACCCTTGAAGGGTTTCTGATGCCACTTTGTGCATTTTTCTAGTGGACCAGAGTTGTGTGACCTCAGGGTGACAGCCACAGGATGAGACTTAAAAAATTTTAAACCAGAAGCATGAGGACCTCTAGAAGTTGGTGCAGAAGATCGTAGAGATAAGATCTTTGTTTACTTACCTATCCAGTGAAGCTTCATAGGAGTTGTTCCTCCTGGCAGAATGTTTGGGCTGCTGAAATAATGATCATTTCTGTGAGCGAGGTAGAGTTTGAACTGATTCTTGAGAGATGTAGGATTTTCAGTGAAAAGGAGGAAGTGAGGACCAGAGGAAGAGTGATTTACTCGAGTTAAAATGTTTGAAGTGAGCGTGCACCCTCCTCGCCCCTTTCCGCCCAGCCCCCTTTGCCCTGCAGTCCCACATCTTATGTCTTAGATATAAGTCTAAGAAGACTTCACAAGTCTTAGAAGCAATAGTTCAGTCTTTCTATTTTGATTTGAAGATTTCTGAGTGACAGTTAGGACAAAAGTAATAACAAAGAAATTTCTCTTTGGCACTTGAAATAATTTCTCCTAGGATATTTCATTCAGTCAGGTAGCAGATCGAGAAAGTTTATGGGCATTATGACAACTCTAGATGTTATTATTACCTTCCACCTTTCACTATATTCCTCCTTTTAAAGAGCCCTGAAAGATTATTTTTTCTGTACTTTCCGGGAAGACTTCTTTCTTTTAAAGAGTACAGTGTCAAGACTGGATATTTTCCTAGGAAATGAACATATTTAAGGTCAGAAGCTGTAACAGCCAGGGATTTACTGAGATGATTAAGTCAAGCGTACTGTTTGCTTTGCTTAAATGAGGCATTTCTAAAATGGGGAGACAGCACCATCCCTGGCACTGTGTGGTCCCCTAGCACAACTGCTGGGTGTGACCTAAAAGCTAAACTAAATAATAAATACCTCACCATCACCCTTGCAGTAGTTTACATTCTGTGATTAGATTTTCTCTTTACTATTTCCTCCTTCTTTGTGACCAGAAATGATTCTGTCTTGGTCCTATAGAACCTCCCTGAGGTTATCCTGAAAGTAAGTTTACTATACTGGGTGAAAAGTACAACCAAGCACCCTCATTCTTCAAAAATTAATTCGATTCTTCAAATATTAATTCGTTAATGCTTATTAGTCAAAACAAAGAGCACTGAATAAAATAAAAAACACAACAAAGAGTCCATTTTGGACTACAACCATTATTCTATCAGGAAATTACCTTTTTTCAGACTTTTTTTTTTCTTTTTGGGTCACACCCAGAAAGGGGGTTACTCCTGGCTCTGCACTCAGGAATTACTCCTGGCAGTGCTTGGGGGACCATATGGGATCAAACCCAGGTCGACTGCATGCAAGGCAAACGTCCTACCCGCTGTACTATCACTCCAGCCCCCAGGTTTTTTTTTTTTCTTTTTTTTAACCAAAAATCATTTGAACAAAAATCTTTTGATATTCCATTTGCTCAGTTAATTTTGAAATTGATTTTGTTATTTTTGGATATGTAAAAGTTTAAGATTTACTCCTACCTTCTTTGGGATGTGAAGTTTATTTTGTATTTGTTTCACTATATACATTATCCAGTGGATATTTTTGTACTTTGATATTTGAAACACAAGCTTAGGAAAATAAGATTTTACTTATTTTTACACAGGTCATACCCAGCAGTGCTTGGAGGGCCTGGGATCACTCCCAGCAATTTCCACTTAGTCAAGTGCATGGGGGCCATCAGGGATATATGAGGTGGTGCTGGGGGTTAGGCATAGGGTGCTGGAGATAGAACTCAGGACCTTGCACATGCTAAGTGTTACATCTGTTCTGTAACACTTGAGCCATCTCATCAGCCCTAAAATAGTTTGTGATTTATTGGCACCTACCCTTGGGCACACTAGATTTATTTAATTACATGCATTTTTAATTTAATTACATGCGTTTTTAGACTTTACTAGGGCAGCATGTTAATTATTTCTTGGTACATTTGTGAAATACATCATATTATTGGGGGTGGTTGCAGACTACTTGGGGGAGGAACCTGTATGTATCCAGTTTGCCACATCTTTAGAATTTTGTTTTCCAAACATCAAGTTCTCTTAATTTTTAAAAGCTGTCTACATGGCTTTCTGGAAAATACAGTAAAACTAACTTAGAGATTGACTTTGTAATAGTTCTGGACTCTTGATTTATCATGCTTTATTTAGCATCTATTTTCAATCTTATATGAGAACTAGCATATGACACTGAAGTCATATGTGAGAAACACATGCGAATAGAGTTGCATGAAAACCATAAAGTATATTTTGAACAAAATTGAAATGATGGACTACAGAGAGAGTAAGTATAGGGGCTTAAGTGCTTGTTTTCCAGGTGACTTAATTCCAGTTCGATCCCTGGCACCCCATACGGTCCCCTAAGTGATCATTGCCAGGAGTGATCCCTGAGCACAGAGCCAGGAGTAGGCCCTGAGGACAGCTGAGAATGTGGCTAACAAAATTGAATTGCTGTGAATAGTTGGCTTGAAAAAGATTAAAAGCAGCAATCTTTGAGCTACAGTCTTTGGTTTCACTCTATCCTGAAATCCTTATAAGGGTAGCAGTGCTTCTTTTATATGTAACAAGAGAAAGGAAATCCAATGATTGAACTCAATCACTGAAGTAGATTTCAAATATTTTATTGTTCTAAATGCATTGGTCAGGCCATCTTAGCGATATCTCTGAGCTGTGTTCTCGGAAATGTCAAAGTGAAAAACAACATTTAGTGGAGAATCTGAGAGTGAGTGAGAGATGAGTAAGGTAGAGTTAAAGCTCTAAACCTGTTCTTAGTTTTTTGTTTTTTGTTTTGTTTCCCCCTATATCATTCTACTTCCTAGGGACTGATAGTAGAAGTGGGGAATAGACTGATTGTCTCTAAGTCATTAGTAAGGGATAAGCAGAATACTGGAAATCTCCAGAGGAAAGAAGATTTACTGAACAAGTGTTACAAAGCTATTGTTATGCTCAAAGGTGTTATTTGTGTATTCTCTTATTTAATGCTTATAATAACCCTGGGAAGCAGATATCTTTAACACCCTCTCTAATTAATTACAGATGACAGAGAAACTAGGGCTCACTGTATTTGCAGGCAATAACTTTTGATCCTCTTCTACTGCTGCTGATGAGCAACAGGTCAGGGTGAGCAAAATCTTACCCAGGTTTGCCTCTCTCCAAAGTCTGTGCTGTATTGCTGCTGTGCCAAATGGCATTATCCTCTGATGTCTGGAAAGTGCTCATTATAATTATATTCACTTTTAAAGTAGTCTCTTTTCTTATTCTAGTCTAGTATTTAATCCTTGTTCTTATTGGCTAAATTGTATCTTCTATGAATAGGCTCTATTATAAGTAATTTTCATTGCATGATCTCCCCTGGGATGGTACCAGTCACTTCTTTTCCCCCCAAACTTTTATTGAATCACTGTGAGATAGTTCCTTACAAAGCTGTTCATGATTGAATTTCAGTTATACAGTGTTCCAATACCCATTCCAATACCCCCTCCACCAGTATACATTTCCTAGCTCCAGTGTCCCCAGGTTTCCTTCCCATCCCCTCCTTCCCCACCCCCTGCCTGCCTCTATGGTAGGCACTTTTCCTCTCTCTCTCTCTCTCTCTCTCTCTCTCTCTCTCTCTCTCCTCCCCCCCCCTTTTAGGGCATTGTGGTTTGCAAATTAATACTGAAAGGTTATCAAGAATATCTCTTTACCTACTTTTAACCCTCAGATCTTGTCCAGCATGATCATTCCCAGCTATTATTGTCATATTGGTCTCTTCTCTATCTTACCTACTCTTAGCCCCACACATACTTGTGGTTAGTTCCAACCATTGACCAGTCCTCCTAACCCCTGTTTACCCTGGGCATGGATATTATTCTTCTATGTATTTTTTTATATACCACAAATGAATGCAGTCATTCTATATCTGTCCCCCTCCTTTTGACTCATTTCACTCAGCATGAATGTCCATGTCTATTTCATGCCATGTCCATCCATTTATAGGAAATCTCATGACTTCATTTTTTTCTGACAGCTGCATAGTATTCCATTGTGTATATGTGCCATAGTTTCTGTTCTTGGGCACTCAGGTTATTTCCAGATTCTGGCTGTGGTGAATAATGCTGCAGTAAATATAGGAGTGCAGATGGTGTTTCTGCTGTGTTTTTTTGGGTATTGTTGGGTCAAATGGGGCCTCAATTTCTAGGGTTTTTTTGCAGTTACTCTTAAAAATCATCTTTCAGGGCCTGGAGAGATAGTACAGTGGATAAAGTGTTTGCCATGGAGGCAGGTGTGACCCCACGACAAAACATAATAAAACAAAAGTAAAATAATAATCTTTCAAGGGCTTACAATGGGTGGGGTGCTTGCCTAGAACTCGACAGATCTAGGTTTGATTGCTGGCCTTCCATATGGTTCCCTGAGCTGCTCCAGCAATTGTCCCAAGCATAGTGTGTCCAGAGTAAGCTCTGTACACCACTGGGTGTGGCAAAAAGAAACAAACAAAAAACCCTCTTTAAAGTAGACATACCACATGTTTATATTTCTTTCAAGCACATAGAAATAAATGTTATATTTTATCTCCTCAGAATTTGTATAAATCAGTTAATTTCAACCACAAAAAAGCAGCAGAAAAATCCAATTTTGGGTACAAAAGGATAGTGTTTAATCTCTATGTTTAGTAATGAGTAGTGAGGGAAAGATGTAGAAATAGAGCTTCAATATATTTTTGCCTTTAGTGTTCACCAAAAAAGGAGTTTTTTCAGTATCTCTGTGTGTCTAGATTTGACCAAATTGTAAAACGGTTCACATAAAAGTAGAAAAATGAAAGTTTCTATTATAAGAAGCAATTTTAACTCAGTGTTAATTTATGTTAGAATGGCTGATTTAGAATCTCTAGGCTTTGAAGATAGCAGCTTGTACAATGGTGCCGTGGCACTTTTGTCTTTTATGTGGTGTCGTTTTTGTCTGAAAGCAGCTAACTGTGTCAGGTGCCTCCTCTCATCCCCAGTCTTCTCAGCTGTAGCTTCTCTCTAGAAAATGTGAAGTTAGTAGATAGGGAACTGGAATGTGACTAAAACACATTGTGTTTAAATTAAACATCTTATTGTGATTTTTTATAGTAAATATAAAAGGCATTAAAGTTACTGATTTAATATATGTATTCAAACACATAAGTCATGCTTTCAGTGAATTTGACTATGAAATATAGTTCAACTATGAGTTGAGATATATGAAATTGTTGTTTAAAGTCACTTGAAATAAACTTGAATTATAAAAATGGTTCGAAATGTGTCCAACTAATAATGCTTCCTTTCATTTTTATTTTTATTACTGTGATTGGTCGGTCTGCTTATAACATTTGATAGATTTGGTCTCATAGAGGTATATCCAAGTTAATTTGATGTTGTAGGATTTTTAGATAATGGTATTTTCTCTGTCTTTGTTTAATCTCTGTGATTTGCTTGTGTTTTCAAAGGTTTGTGCTTTCTGGAAATCTGCATGGTGGCTCAGTGGTTGCAAGCTATCCTTTTGATGATTCTCCAGACCATAGTCCCACTGGAGCCTATAGTAAAACGTCAGATGATGAAGTCTTTAGATACCTGGCAAAATCCTATGCCTCAAACCATCCCATAATGAAAACTGGTGCGCCACATTGTCCAGGAGATGAGGATGAGACTTTTGAAGATGGGATTACCAATGGCGCTCATTGGTATGATGTACAAGGTATGTAAAGTTCAAATTGGCTGAATATTTCTTTTGTTATTTTAGCTTTCTTAGCTATTCTCTAATTGGGAAACAGGATATTTTAAGGACTCTTACTTTTAAAAAGTTTCTTTTAGTATGAAATTTCAAACCCACAATTAAGACCACATGAATACCTATCTATATTTCCTTCATGTAAATTCACCAACTGTTATCTTAGCCCAACTGTTCCACCCTCACCTTCACTCGCAATTTATCTTTTGCAAAAACATCTAATGATAGGTTGCAGATTTCATGACACTTCACCTGTAAATATTTTAGCATGCATTTCCCAAGTTCAGGGACATTTTTATGTCTTAAGCATATACCATAGTCAACTGAGAAATCAATAGTAATTTAGTATTGTCATCCCACATACTGTCTATAAACCAGAGTTCTCCTGCTATTCCAAATTGTCCTTTTAATCTTCTTTTCCTCTGGATCATATCTAATTCTGGACATGTCACATTCATAATGATAAGACACAGGTCAAATTTTCTGTCACGATTACATAAGATCACATCACATCCTATCCGGAGGCACAAATTAAGCTGCAAATGGCCAAGTTGGATACCATGGTTAATATGATGATCCTAGTTCTCTTCTTTTATGTTAAAGTACATTTTCCTTTGGCTTTTAATTTTGGGGAGAATTGTGTAATGCCTTCATGTATGCTTGTGTATGTGGTTTATATTTTATGAAGTTGCCTTTTTAACCAGTTAGGTGTAGGATTAAGTAGTATAATCTTCCCTCTGTTGTACAGCTCTGTGACTGTTGTCTGTTTACAAAATTTTTCAATCATGGGGCTGGAGCAATAGCACAGCGGGTAGGGCGTTTGCCTTGCACGCGGCCGACCCCCCGGGTTCGATTCCCAGCATCCCATATGGTCCCCTGAGCACCGCCAGGGGTAATTCCTGAGTGCAGAGCCAGGAGCAACCCCTGTGCATCGCCGGGTGTGACCCAAAAAGAAAAAAAAAAATTTCAATCATTTCAAACAGAAACTTGAATCATTAATTTCATATAGCCAAAAATCTTAATATTTGGCATCCTGCACCTGGCTTATTTTATTTAGTATAGTGCCATCAGGGTTCATAAATTTTGTCATTAGAACTTCATTTCTTTTTATGGCTGAGAAATAGTCCATTGTATGCATGAATGTTTTTTTAATCCATTCATCTGTTGATGTTCTCTGGGTTAGTTCCATCTTTTGGTGATTATGAACCGCTGTGCAGTTGTGTCCACTGGTCTACAAGCATCTGTTAGAGTTGTTTTCATATCTTTGATTTTTATTCGGAGTAGGATGACTGGGTCATATGGTAATTATCTGTTGGTTTAGCTTTTTTTTTTTTTTGGTGTTGGGGCAAAAGTGTTTTATTTTTTTTATTTATTTTTTATTTTTTTTTTGGATTTGTCCTTTATTTTTTTTTCCAGGGTTCCTGAATTTTATTTTATTTTATTTTATTTTATATATATATATTTTTTATTTTATTGAATCACCAAGTGGAAAGTTACAAACTTCTCAGGCTTATATCTCAGTTACACAATGCTCAAACACCCATCCCTTAACCAGTGCCCATATTCCACCACCAATATAAACAAAAACAAAAGCAAAAACAAAACAGACAAACAAACAAAAGAAAAAACAGTATACAGACCACCCCTCACCCCCCAACCCACCCCATAGGTGAGTGATAATTTCACTTCCTTTTCTCTTTACCTTGATTACATTCCAAATTTCAACACATAACTCACTATTGTTCTTAGAGTTTCAAAACAGACTCACTATTCTTGTTGGAATTTATCCACTAAGAATACAGCTCTATTAATAGGGAAATATTTGATAATAAGTTTTCCATTGATGTGAATGAAGAGATAAAATGTCGCGCGGCCGCAGTAGCGGCCGCGCGGCCCCGACTGGGGCTGGCTCTGTATCCCGCGGCTGTTTCAAGTTCAAAGCACACATTTTTTTTTTTTTTTTCGCGCCAAAGTTCACACCTTCTCAACGGACCCACAGAATGTCGGACACCACGCCTTCTCCCGGAGGGGAGAGAGACCAAGAAGGAAGGTTATTTCCTCCGTTAGCCGGCGTGGGGCAAAAGCTTAGTTCACAGTCTCCATACATGGGTGCAAGCACTTGCTGGAACCCCAATTCCTAAAGCTGTCTCTGGTTCCCGCTTGTTCCACATCCACCGGCTCTGCAGGGGCATGGGCGCCGGGGCCGAAAACCCGGCCGGCCGGAGCCGAGCACGGGCCCCGACTGGGGCTGGCCCTGTATCCCGCGGCTGTTTCAAGTTCAAAGCACCTGGTTTAGCTTTTGAGGAACCACCAAATTGTTTACCACAGTATACAAGTTTACATTCCCATTTGCAATGTACATGATTTGCCATTCCCTATATAATGCTACATTTAAAAGGATTGCTTAAGTAAACTTGAATTATTTGCTTTTTCTTTTTAAATGTTGTGAACCTGAACACAGCTATTTAATTCTTTAATCTTTCATATTCTTTGAAAAGTAACATTTTTTGTTTTTCTGTGCAGACCTTGACTATTTGATCAAGAGTGAATTGAAAGGGGCTGGGTGAAGGGCTCAAAGGACAGGTACACATGCTTTTCGTGTGTGAGTCTGGGCTTTGCCTGGTTTCTTAAACATGACTTCAGACCTGTACTCTCCTTACAGGGCCTGTGAATAGTCCTAACTTCTGCTGAAATCTCATTGTTGTGAGTGCTAAAGCTGAACTTATTCATGGAGCAGGTCTTCTATTTTGTGATTTTTAAACAGTTGCTGATTTGTGTATTTTTGTCCGACATTCTATATATTTTTCACAGTTTTGAAGTCATTATCAAAGTAATCTTGTGGTTTAGTATATTTATTCCAAAAATAAGGTTATGAAGCTCAAGTTTAGGTCAACGTGAGACTTTTTTTTTATACTGGTGGCTCTCCATTTGGGGCATGCACTTTGCAACTTTGCTACATGCCTGTCTTATTTAAAAGTTGCCTTCTGGGGCTGGAGTGATAGCACAGTGGGTAGGGCGTTTGCCTTGCACGCGGCCGACCCGGGTTCGAATCCCAGCATCCCATATGGTCCCCTGAGCACCGCCAGGAGTAATTCCTGAGTGCAGAGCCAGGAGTAACCCCTGTGCATCGCCGGGTGTGACCCAAAAGGCAAAAAAAAATAATAATAATAATAAAAATAAAAGTTGCCTTCTTTCTTTCTTTTTTTTTTTTTTTTTGCTTTTTGGGTCACACCTGGCAATGCACAGGGGTTACTCCTGGCTCATGCACTCAGGATTACTCCTGGCGGTGCTCAGGGGACCATATGGGATGCTGGGAATCGAACCTAGGCCGGCTGAGTGCAAGGCAAACGCCCTACCCGTTGTGCTATTGCTCCAGCCCCAAAAGTTGCCTTCTTTCAACTTAGAAGATTTTCAGAAAGGACAAGAAGCCCTGGAGTTTACCTATCATTGAAATTATATTATCAAGGATGTCAATATCTAGAAGTTTCTTTGAAATTATATGATCAAAGATATCAATATCTAGAGGTTTCTTTTGGGTAGAATTTGGTTGTACTGTAAGGCAAGTGAGTTTAGGGGTACAGGGCTTTGAAATCCTACATGAATCCCAGCTTGGTTTTGGTTGTTCACTGTGTGTGTGTGTGTGTGTGTGTGTGTGTGTGTGTGTGAGAGAGAGAGAGAGAGAGAGAGAGAGAGAGAGAGACAGAGACAGAGAGAGAGAGGAGAGAGAGAGAGGAGAGAGAGAGAGAGGGGGGGGGGAAGACTGATTATTTCCCAAAGCTCCCATCATAGTATTATGAGCCTAAGAGTAAAATACTTAGCTGACCTTCTCACCATGTCTACTTCTGTCTGCTAGAATTTTTACTTTCTGAAGGTGGAGACCTTGTTTTATTCATTTTCATAGGACCATGCCTACTGTATAGACAGTGGCACAGTGTCTCTTGAATTCTTGAGTAAATGAATTCTTGGCATATGAAAAATGAGTACAGCTTTTTTTAGTCTCTGCTGCTTCAGTAAACAAGTACTTTGCCTGAACTCACTAATACAGCTGTCAGTGTACTTGCATTTCACTAAAAGACTAGTTTTGGTTACTCTATGGTAGAGCTGACTTATTTTCAAATTCTACATAGGAACAAAACACCTTACAAGGTTGCGTGTGATACATTATCCCTTAGTTCCTTACCTGTAAGGGAAATGTTTCGTGACCCCCTCCATACCCGAGGCCAACTGTAGTACCAAATCTTACCTTTACTGTTTTTGGTTTTGAGTTGGAAGGCAGGGGGAACCTACCAATAAGTGCTCAGGAAGCCTGGGGCCCCTCCTGAAGATTCTCAGTCTACCCTGCCCTGTAATTCTCTGTGAGGGCTCTGCAATGCTGTGCAAAATCCCTTGGGATTAACTGGGCTATCCCTTCTGTGCCTCAGGGCCTCCAGGGCTACACCCAGGAGTGGCAGGGCGTGGAGGCCTCCAAGGCTGCACCTGGCAGTTTGCAGGGAACCATATGGTGCTGGGGATCAAACAGAGTTGACAACCTGCAAGGCATTTGCTTTTACCCCTATCTTTCTCTGGCCCCTATTTACGGTTTTTAAAAAATACTATATAAAAATTTACTGTTTTTAAAAAATACTATATACATGAAACCACTATATAAGTGGGACTTAGGAAGCATTTAGATTTTTCTTTTGTTCTGACATATTTATTTCCAGAGAATCTCATGTGTTTACCCCAGGTCACTCTCTTTCATGTCACCTTCTTTATTACCTACAAGCCTGGAAGAGTATTGAGATGGGAAATTGTTCAGGAACCCATGTTAGGTCACATGTTGCTCGCTGGCGGCTCTGCAGTCTATGACTGGTTAGGGCAGCTGTCACCAGGCTTTATGTCTTTTTAAGGCACTGCCAACTTGGGGCTAAGTCTTTATCTCCTCTGGAAGAAGGAAATGTTCTTTGCAATTACTAAGCTTCCTTCCTTCTCCCTTTATACAGACAAGAGTTATGAAATGTGACCAGATATCATATAATATAATAAATTCCCTTTCAGTGTTTGACTCGAAACTCCTTTAACCATATAGATAGCCATTCTCATTATGAAGTGGAGGGCCCATTGAACAGCATTAATGTGCTTTAAACATTGAGGTCTATTCGGCTTGAAGTACTGAAGTAGATTGCTGACGAAAGGGAAGAGGTTAGGGAAAATAATTGCCAGATTATTTTGAGTAGCCTGTGAAGTTAGTTGGGTTGTTTAGAGGAACATTTCATGTGTCATTAAACCGGGCCTGATAGCTCAGAATGTAACTGAGCAAGAGGGCCCTGGCTCTGCGTGTGTGAGACCCTGTGTGTGAGTTCAGTTCAATCCCTGGAACTGCAAAAGAACAAATAGCATTATAGATTCATTCATAAGACACCAGAAAATTGGAATCTGTTAAAAAAAAAGAATCAAATAAACAGTATACAACTGAAAAATTGCAGGATCTGATATTAGGAAATAGACAAATCCACAAATACAGTAGGGAATATTAAATGTGTCTCAGTAATTATTTGATCATGAAGGCAAAAATGTTAGTGAGAACATAGTGGATTTAAATAACAAATAAACCAACTGAACATGAATAAACCACCTACAGAATATTGCCTTCATGTCTGATTTTGTCATATCTAAGAACATGTACAGAATCATAACTTTTTTTTTTTTTTGCTTTTTGGGTTACACCTGGCAATGCAAAGGGGTTACTCCTGGCTCTGCACTCAGGAATCACCCCTGGTGGTGCTCAGGAGACCATATGGGATGCTGGGAATCGAACCCAGGTCGGCCGCGTGCAAGGCAAACGCCCTACCCACTGTGCTATCACTCCAGCCTCCCAGAATCATATCTAAGAACAAGTGCCGAATATTGTTTTCTAATTTTCCTGTAGAACCTCTTTGATGATCTGGAGTGTAGATGATGAGTAATTTGCCAGTTGTCAGTGCTTATGGGAGATGCTTTGAGTTTTACTAGTATTCTGTTACTTTATTTTTAAATTTGCTTTCTTTTCAGTAGCATGATTTACAATACTTCTAACGATAGTTTCATGCATGCTATGAATATCACACCCTTCAGCAGAATGACCCCCTTCTCAAACCTCTCACCCCCCGACACCCCTGCCTCGCCCGTGGTAAATTTAGTTTTGCAGACCAGTTCTCAGGTTCTATTGTCTTTGATAGTTTTTTTTTAATTACACTAAATAAGAAACAAAATTTTAAAAACACACAGTAACTTTAAGAGTTTTTTTTATCTTTGTTTTACATTTTTAACAGGATATGGTCTAATTTATTAGCATGACCCTGTAGGTCATATAGTCTGGCTCAGTCCTTCTTGTCTCTTGCCAGCTTGTGAATTCTTTGGGGCTGGAGCGATAGCACAGCGGCTAGGGCGTTTGCCTTACAAGCGGCCGATCTGGGTTCGATTCCTCCGCCTCTCTCAGAGAGCCCGGCAAACTACCGAGAGTATCTCGACCGCATGTAAGAGCCTGGCAAGCTACCCATGGTGTATCTGATATGCCAAAAAGCAGTAACAATAAGTCTCACAATGGAGACGTTATTGTGCCTGCTCGAACAAATCGATGAGCAATAGGATGACAGTGATGACCGTGACAGTGATTTTTTTTTTTTTTTTTGGAGGGCGGGGATAGGGCTGGGAGGGTGGAAGCAGGTTGGGTTTTGGGAAACACTTCAGGTCTTACTCCTTATTCTGTGCTTAGGGATCATTCCTGGCAGGCTCAAGGGATTGTACGGGGTGCTAGGCAGGCATCAAACTCAGGTCAGCAAGGCAAGCACTCTTCCCACTGTACTATCACTCTGGCTCCATTAGCTTGTGAGTTCTTTGATAATAAGTATAGTGCGGTGCTATTTATTTTGGAATTAACTTTATGCAAATGTATTTTCAGGGGAAGGGCCCTAGATGAAAGGAGACGAAATGTTTTTCTAAGTTTTTGGAATTGTACCTGTTTTTGAGATAAGGGCTGTTATTAGGAGTGGCGCTTATAGGAATGAAAGGAAGTATGCTCTGTATCAGAAATTACACAAGAGTCACAGGATTGCAGGTTTGTTCTTCAACTGTGTGGTAGAACAGAGTGTCAATAAGTGTGTATAGGGCTGGAGCGATAGCACAGTGGGTAGGGCGTTTGCCTTGCACGCGGCCGACCCGAGTTTGATTCCCAGCATCCCATATGGTCCCCCAGCACTGCCAGGAGTAATTCCTGAGTGCAGAGCCAGGAGTAACCCCTGTGCACTGCTGGGTGTGACACAAAAAGCAAGAAAAAAAAGTGTGTGTGTGTGTGTGTGTGTGTGCGTGCGCGCGCACGCGCAAGACAAAGAGAGAGAGAGAGAGAGAGAGAGAGAGAGAGAGAGAGAATGTGTAAAAATTGAAGGTGGTGCTAGGTGTACTAGTCATAGATACCTAATTGAAGATTGAGAAATAGCTTCTGGTGCTTGGTAGGGATGTCAAGACAAAAAGAGATTTAGGAAGTGCTAGAGAGATAGTACAGTAGGTAAGGCGCAGACCTTGCAAAGGCCAATCCAGTTCAATTTCTGGCATCCCCATATGGTCCCCTGAGCACTGCCAAGAGTGATCCCTGAGCACAGAGCCAGGAATAACCTCTGAGTATTGCTGGGTGTGCTTTCCCAACAAAAAAATTTAGGAGATATGAGACACTTTGGAAAGCATATGGTGCTGTACATGATTTTGAAATGAAATTGATACTCTTTCTGGCATAAGTTAATTGCTTGGACTCCAACAAGCACACACACATATATATTCATATATATAAATGAACAGATGGATACTTTTTTATCCCCAAAGTGAGTGTATTTCTTGCATTTTGTATTGAGTGTTTTTTTTATTTTTAAGGAATGCTTATAGTTCGGATATCCTCAGCCTGTTATTCATGTTTTAAGAGTAGTATTGATAAGCAGATGTGTATTAGTAAAGTGCTTTTGTCTTATCTGACCTGTAGAGGCGCTGGTTGGATCTCTTTTTCTCTTAATTTCAGTACTGCATACCTAATTTTAAAGGAAAGCAAAAAGATAATACTCAAAATATTTGCTTCTACATGAGTCACAAGTTTAGTATACTGAATACAGCCTGATATAAAATCTGACCTTTGAGAGCAGTGCATTTTGTGTACTTTTTAATGTGATAAGAGACTTAACGTGAAGTTTGAAAATAACTTTAGGATTTGGTGCCCTCAGACCCAGTCTTCAGATTCAGTGTTCAAAAAGTTGATTTTTGGAATGTATTTTTGGATTTGGGTCCATTCTCAGGGCTTATTTCTCATTTTGCATTTATGGATTACTCCTGGTGGGGTTTGGGGAACCATAAGGAGGTGCTGGGGCAGCCTGCCTGCTATACTATCAGTCTGGCCCCAAGTGTACTTTTTTAAATTTCTATTGAACTCAGGTGATAGGGAATGGAAAAGTAGTTTTTTTTAGAAAGGAAAATGCAGGGGCTTGAGAGACAGTAGAAGAGTGAAGGAACATACCTTGCTTTCAGTCAACCCCAGTTTAATCCCTGCCACCACTTGGTCCTCCAGTGTTTCTGTGTTCAGCCGTGGAGAACCCTGAGCACCAGTGAGGTAGTCCGTAGGTAATCGCCAGCACCACAGGGTCTGAGCAGCAGTGCCTCTTTGGGCCCTTCATTGAACCACAGGCCTGATGGTCTGGGAATTGTCTTGAGCGCCCCTGAGTACTGATTGAGAGACCCCCTCCCCCACCAAGAAAAATGCCGCTCAAAGAGTTGTACGATAATGTTGACCGAGTTAGACAAAACTGAAAACAGATGTAAGACTGTGTAATTTAGTTTAACGTTGAAGAACTCTGTCATTAGCAAATATATATTTAGTGGGAGTGGTGAAGGAAATGGATTTTCATGAGATAAGTTGTTCTGAATCCAAAGAATACAAGTTCAGTTAAGGTTTGGTCAAAGTAAATTTGAATTTAAAGGCCAGGAATTGGGAATTTTTTCCCCCAAGGATGGCTTTTGTATTTTTCCATTCGATTCAAATTTTCCACTTAAAATTTTTATGAATACTATGATCAGTAGTTTTAAGAAGTATCCCAAGTAGTGTGAAATTATATTAGATAACTTATTTATCTACAATCAAATTATTAACAAACATTAAAGCTGAGAGAACTTTTCTTTTTTCTTTTTTTGCCTTTTGGGTCACACCTGGCGATGCTCAGGGGTTACTCCTGGCTTTAGCAGTCAGGAATTACTCTTGGCACTGCTTGAGGGACCACATGGGATGCTGGGAATCAAACCCGGGTCGGCCGAGTGCAAAGCAAGCGCCCTACCCGCTGTGCTATCATTCCAGCCCGAGAACTTTTCACTATGCTCTCAAGTAGTTGCTGGGGGTGGGGAACCACATCCAGCCATGCTCTGGGCTTTTCCTGGGAGGGTGCTGGTAGGCGTTATTCCTGGTGGTGTTGAGAAACCATGTGGTACTGGGGTGCTTACAGCACCTTACAGCAAGTAAAGTGATTTCCTTGCAAGTGTCATCCATGCAAATTGTGCACTCCAGCCTTTTGAGCTATCTCCGCAGCCCAGTTCTGTTAATTTTTTATGAATTGATAAATTATCTGTCGATGATTATTGTCTTTTTTGATAAGTTATCAGTAATTATTGTAACAATATAATCTAAAAAATTCAGTACATAAGCATTAGGTCTTTGGAAATAAAACTTTATATATATATTATACATATGGTATATTGAAATATTATAGGATGACCAATGAAAGGCTATCAAGGTACAAGTTACCATGTAACAGTCTGAGTAGAAGTGGAATGGAAATAAAGTTCAAGGAGAAAATGATGATATGTAAAGTTTCTGTTACTTAAAGAAGAATATATCCATCCAAGTTTCAAATAGGTTCTAGGAATAAACTCTCCAGTGTTTTTTGTTAGTTTGTTTGCTTTTTTGGGGTCACACCCAGCAATGCTTAAGAGTTACTCCTGGCTCTGCACTGAGGAATTACTCCTGGCGGTGCTTGGGGGACCATATGGAATGCCTAGGATTGAACTCTGGTTGGCCTTGTCCAAGACAAACATCCTACCTGCTGCTTCGGTCCTCTCTAAGTGTTTTATTTATTCAGATACATCTAAAATAATAATGTAAATGTTTTATTTAAAAAACAAATGATTTAGCTTCATTCTCAGCAATGGAAAACAAACTATCAAATGAATCCTTTTCACCAGTTTTGATTGTTGGGGGAAAATTCCAAATAATAATAGTCAGTTCTCTATTGAAATATTGAATGCATCCAAAGTATAGAGAGAATAAAGTGAAGATCATTGGCCACTGAGGTGCGGGGGTGGGGGGTATGGGGGGTGCGAGGGGGCATATTGGGGTTCTTGGTGGGGGAACAGGTGCACTGGTGAAGGGATGGGGGTTTGATCATTATATGACTGAGACTTAAACCTGAAAGCTTTGTAACTTTTGTCACGGTGATTCAATAAAATAAAATAAACAACAACAACAACAACAACAAATGATTTAGGATCAGAGAGAAAGTCAGCAAGTAAGGTGCTTTCCTTGCAAGTGTCTGACCTAATTTCAATCTCTGGAACCAGAAATGCCCGCCCCACCCCCCCCACACACCACAACTGCCAGGGGTGACCCCTGAGTGCCACTGGATGTGGCAAAAATAAAAACAAATCAGGAGAACAGCAGTTAGGGCACATGCCTAGAATGTCCCCTACATGATTCTGTTTCTGGCACACAGTCACTGGTGCAGCTCTAGACGAAGCCCGGGAGGACCCCAAGTGCTACTGCATATGGCTCAGATATTCCAGGCACCACAAAGCCCAAGCAGCATTGTGTCCCAGGGCACTTGCACTGAACTGACCACCTGGTGAACATCATGGTGCAGGGGGTAGGGGATGCTTCTAGCTCTCCTGATCATCTTGAGAGTCCCCCCCACCCCCAAATATATAGAGAATTTAGAGGAGCAGCTACCTGTTCTTTGGAATAATATACACACATGCACACATATATACATATAATACTTACTTTATACAGACATTGTTTGCAACTATTTAAACATAAGATGGAAACGTTTTAGATATCAATTAAAAATGTGTGATGCTGCATCATGTTTTAAAATGATTTTACTGTGAACCAAGTTTGAAGTTCATTGATTTAGATTTATGGGTAATAGTGGCCTGCTTGTCTACAGTTGTTAATAAGGTCCTAAATACCATCCTGTTAATAAAGTACTCACTGAGGTATTCCTATAGAGGATACTTCACTTCCCAAATTAAAATTGTCTTTGGCCAAATAAAGATAATTGTTCTGAAATCTGAAACTTTATCCATCAGACTATGTTGAACATATGACATAATCAGCTTAAAAATAAACATGCTCTAACTGACCGGTGGTAGCTGCAGCTGTCAGTAATGTTAGGCCTACCTACAGATCCATGACTAGTCTCTTGTAGTGAATTCTAGCTTCATATATGTAGATTTTCTCTTAAGGAAAAAAACCCAGACAGTGACTCTGAACCAACTGCTTAGTTAAGATTGCTTTTTATGTAGTCTTTGACATTTAGTATTGGAAAAATAAATGTTAAGTTTAACACAGATGACAAATAATGCCTATTTGTGGCATCTTGCAATCTATTCTTAAATTATTCATAGCTCAATTGATAGCTCCATTTGTTTCCAGTTTTTCAGACTTTTTTTTTTTAAAGAAAAATGTTATTTTTAGTTTGGCTCCTATAGAAAAACAGCATGGTGGCCTTTCAAAACATTAAAAATAAAGCTTTCATGTGACCCAGTGATTCTGCTTCTTGATATCTAGCCCAAGAACACAAGAACATTAATTCAAAAAGATAGATGCACACCTGTATTCAACACAGTGCTATTTACAGTAGCCAAAATGTGAAAATTAATTCAGGTACCCAACAGCAAATGAGTGGATAAAGAAATTTTGGTATGGGGGCTGGAGTGATAGGACATTTGCTTGCATGCAGCCGACCTTGGTTCGATCCCCAGCATCCCATATGGTCCCCTGAACACCACCAGAGGTGTGTCCTGTGTGCAGAGCCAGGAGTAACCCCTGAGCATCGCCAGATGGTTCCAAAAAGAGGGGGGGGAATAAAGAAATTGTGATATAAATACATAAAGTGCTTTTGTATTTATACAAAATTCAGCTCTAAGTAAAGATTGTAATCTTTCAGCTTGCTGCAACTTGGATGTAACTGGAGGAAATCATACTAAAGGAAATGAGTCAGAAGGACAAATACTGGGTGATATCATTTATATGCAGAGTATATAGAAGCAAAATAAGAGAACAGGCAGTGGCCAATAAAAACAAATTCTGAGATAGGTTCAGCCTATCAAGCTGTCTGTTGTTGGGTGGGATGTACTATAAATGTCATTTATCTTATTGATGGTGTTTAATTCTCTGTCCTTTGCTAATTTTTTTGTTTTGTTTATTACTGAGAGAAGAATGTTGACCTCCACTATAATCATTTTCCTTTGATCAGTTTCTTTTGGGGTGGGGACACACCCAGAAATGCCCAGGGTTTACTCCTACTTTGTGCTCAAGGATCATTCAGGCGGACCATATGTAGTGCTGAGATTTGAACCAGGGTTGGCTGTGTGCAAGGCAAGTGTCTTATTGCCTGAACTGTCTCTCCAACCTGGCTTTATCAGTTTTGTTTCACATATTTAAAGTTCTGTTGTTAGGGTTTAGCATTTTATTTGTTGTCCTATTCCATTATTGTGATGCTTGTTCCCTCTCTTTCTGTCTCTCTCTGTCTCTGTCTCTCTGTCTCTGTCTCTGTCTCTCTCTCTCTCCTCCCCCCCACACCACCTAGCCTTTCTCTGAAATCCACTTTATGTGATGCTAATATACCTACTCCATCTCTGTTTTCTTGAATGTCTTTTCCACTGATTTTAGCTTCCCAGTGGTCATATTTTTTGTTTCTTGTGTAAATGGCTTAATGTTGGGTCTTGAAAATTTCCTCCACATACCCTCTTCCTTTACTTCCCCTTTTTCCTTCCCCTGCCCTCTTTTCCTTTTCTTCCCTCTCTTCCGCATTTTCACCCCCTGCCCAATCTCTTTGGTCCCTCTACTAGAGACACTTAATTTTTAATGTTTAAAAGGTTTTTTTACATTTTTAGGTTTCACTGAGTAGTGCTGGGGGCCTCTTCCATCTCTGGGAACTAACTCAGGTCAGCTGTATACAAGGCAAGTGTCTTAATTCCAGTCCTCTCTCCAACTCCTTCACTAGATACTCCAGTAGGGTCGGAGAGTTAGAAGAGGAATTCAGGCTCTTGTCTTGCACATTAGTTCAGTCCCTGTCACCACATAAGGTCCCCTGAGCACCATCAGTAGTAATCCTCAACACTGCTGGGTGTGGTCTAAAACACAAAGCATAAAGTACTGAGCAGTTGTCTGTGCATCTTAGTAGATAAGAATACAGAGCAACTGGAACATTCATTCATTGATGGTGGGAAT
Organism: Sorex araneus; assembly: GCF_027595985.1. Taxonomy (NCBI): domain Eukaryota; kingdom Metazoa; phylum Chordata; class Mammalia; order Eulipotyphla; family Soricidae; genus Sorex; species Sorex araneus. Next base: position 193,479,874 of record NC_073304.1, on the reverse strand, counting down.
GGGAAATGATAGAGCCACTTTGGAAAACAATTTAGTATTTCTTAAGAAGTGTAAGTTACACTTAGGATCCAGGTATGCCTTTCCTAGATGTTTGCTCAAAAGATAGGAAAATGTATGTTCACATTAAGATGTATGTACAACTTTGTTTATAATTGCCAAAAACTGAAAAGACTTCATAAATTTATACACATCAAAAACACTTGAAATCACCACACAGTAAATAGACAAATCATCACAAGATAAGTATATAAACAAATTTTTCCATGTTCATGTAATAGATACATAGTAATGAGATTTCACATATGCAACAATATGAATGAATCTCAGAAGCATTATGCTAAGTTAAAAAGACTTTTTTAATCAGACTTTCTGAAGAAAGCAAAAATAAGAGAAAGAAATTAGGTTTAGTGGTTATCCAGGGGCTGGAAGCTAGGGTGAGGTAATTTTCAGAGGAGTGATGCAAACGTTCTGTGTTGTTTGTAATGGTTATAGGACTGTAAACATTGCACTGTATACTTAGAGGGATGGGCTTTCAGTATATAAATTATCCCGCAATAAACCTGACTTTGAAAGATCTATAAAATAGCATGTTCATTAGAGAGAGTGTCAAACATGTTTTGAGTCAGTTGTTTACTAATTGAGGAAAGAAAGGAGAATTGAAAACTGTCATTAGATAATCAACCTTAAAATATCATGTAAAAATGATCTTTTACATGTTTTATTACTTTAAAAATAATATTTTGAAAATATGATAGTAAATAAGCATCTGCAGCACTTTAAATAGTTGCATTTTAGCCCATTTTACATAACTTACTAAACTGATCATCACTTTTTTGGTATTATTATTTCTGATTGTAATTTAGTTTTATCAGTGTAGTCCTCATCCTTGTAACTCTTAATCTTTTTGCTTATGGTTTGGTTTCTGGACCATACTGGTGATGCTCAGGGGATTATTGCATACCTGGTGTTGCCTGGGATCAAATCTAGGGCTCTCATATGTAAAGTAAATTCATCAGTCCTTTGAGCTCTCTCCCTGGCCCTAAGCTATTTACTTTAGAATAAGTCCCTGGAAAAAAGAATTTTTGTACTAAAGTCACATTCATTTAAAATTACTTATTTATATTTTGCTAAATTGTTACCCAGTAATTAGTTTAGAATCCTTTGTTTTAGGTTTTTTTTCATCCTTCATCTTAATCTTAAAAAAAATTAGGTATTAAATATATCATTCTTTTCTTTTTATGGTTTCATAAAAGAAATAGGCTTTTCTCATCTGAAACTATTAAAATACTTATGTTGGCATGTAGTTTTGTTTATGGTTTTATTCTTACACTAAATTTCAGATATAGCAAGGAGTTTTTAGGACTGGAGAGTTTAGTATAGGGGTTGAGGTGCTTGCATGGCATGATGTCAGCCAACCCTTGTTCACTCCCAGGAGGGATTCCTGAGCTCTGCTGTGTGTAGCCCAAAAATCAAGAGGGAGAAAAAGCTTATTTGATAGGATATGAAGTAAAGTTTATCTATATATTTTCTCACATTGTTAACCAGTTATCTATGTAACTGAATTTTTTTTTTCCCTTTTTCCACCCCTGAGCGTGTCATGGCACACCCAGCAGTACTCAGGGGCTGTTCCCTGCAGGGCTTGGAAAACCGTGTAGTGCCAGGGATTGAACCAGGGCTCCTCTGATTGGTTTGAAGTGTGTCTTTATTTGTTCCCAGATGCTTTTGTTTCTCTTATTGGGCTTTTTATTTTGTTACATACATCGGTTCTTTATTTTGACATCTTAACTGTGTGCTTTACTGAGTATAGTTTATTAATACATTTTAGTATCTGATGATACATGACTACTTATTGATGTTTTCTTCTATAATTTGATTTTTTGCTTTTGTTTTGGGGCTGTACCCAGTGGAGCCCAGGGCTTAGTCCTAGCTCTTCATTCAGAGATCTCTGGCCCTCATTTTTTTATATGTTTTCTAAATTTGGCATTATTTTGTCGGTTATTAATAAGAATCTTTCTACATGGTATTTATAAATTAATTTCAGAGAAATTTGACATCTTCCTATCTAGAACCATTTAAACCTCTGACTAAAATGTTTTGCTATTGGTTTATATTAGAGGTTCACAAACTGTTTGGCCTATATTTTCTGGAAAAAAGATCTGCCCACTAATAACCTAGAAATCTGCCTCCTTTAATTCAATAAATAAGGGCTGGAGTCATAGTACAGCAGGTAGGGCATTTGCTTTATTCCATCTCTCCCTCCTTCCTCCCACCCTTCCTCTCTCCATCCCTTCCTTCCTTATGCTGGGGATAGAACCTAAGACCTCACACATGCAAGGCAAGTACTCTACCATATCCTAAGCCCCCAAAATCTTAACCTTTTTATGCCTCACTTCTCACATCTGTACTTTGAGTAAAACAATACCTGCCACATATATGTTCTGTTAATACATATCATACAGAACAGATCTGGCAGGTGGTAAACACAAATGTAGAACTGTTATTATTATTGATATTGTTAATGGATGTATTTAAGTCTTTAATAACAAGTTGTTCCCATCCTGTCAATCAAATACTTCGTTCACATATGTTCCTTCACATATGTAGTCCTATAACCTTCTTTGACTCTTCTATAATTCCAGAGCCTTCTCTAATTAAAGCAAATGTGTTCATGCAAAGATGACTGGTTTAGTTTCTTTGGTATTTTTGAGAGTAGAATTCTGAGAATAAACTAATTTTTTCCTTCATGTTACAGGCGGGATGCAAGATTACAATTATGTCTGGGCCAACTGTTTTGAGATCACATTAGAACTGTCTTGTTGCAAGTACCCACCTGCTTCACAGCTCCGACAGGAATGGGAGAACAATCGTGAGTCTTTGATCACATTGATTGAAAAGGTAAAAGCTGAGGGTGAGGATATGGAAATAATGGATTAAATAATGGAGGAAATTTGGCAAATGACTAACAACTATACTCAATATCTTTAATCTTTTTTGTTATACTAGATTATTATGATATACTAGATTATCATAGAAGTATGTTCGCACATATTAGAATACTCTAGCTGTGCCTATCTTGCCTATCCCCTTTCCAATTCTTTTTCTCCAAAAGGCTTCCTTTTCCTTTCACAGACTGAAATAATAAACTAAATTTGTACTGCCAGTGAAGTCTCTTGCTATGTTACTATGTAATCATATTTGCTTGAGAGCTGTTGCATCCCTGTGTGAACCATGCTCATAAGCTTAATATAATTGTTAGACAAATTAATATGCTATTTGGATATAGCACTGTAGCACTGTCATCCCATTGTTCATCAATTTGCTCGAGCGGGCACCAATAACGTCTCTATTGTGAGACTTTTTGTTACTGGTTTTTTTTTTTTTTGGCTTTTTGGGTTACACCCAGCGATGCTCAGGGGTCACTCCTGGCCCTGCACTCAGGAATTACCCCTGGCTATGCTCAGGGGACCATATGGGATGCCGGGGATCGAACCTGGGTCGGCCGCGTGCAAGGCAAACGCCCTACCCGCCGTGCTATCACTCCGGCCTCATTGTTACTGTTTTTGGCATATCGAATATGCCACAGTAGCTTCCAGTCTCTTCTGTGTGGGCGGGATACTCTCAGTAGCTTGCCGGGCACTCTGAAAGGGGTGGAGGAATTGAACCTGGGTTGGCCACATAGAAGGCAAACACCCTACCCGCTGTGCTGTCGCTCCAGCCCCACTATTTGAATATATCAGAAATTATTGTTTATACCTTTTTGAAAAAAAATTGGTCTTTTGAGGACTTTCAAAAACATATCAGTAATGTAAATTTAAACACGTAAGAGTTAAGTTTAAGAGTATAATTTAGCGTTCTTTGTACATATATCTGTCCGTTGGGTGTTAGGGCCATATCTAGCAGTGCTCGTGAGCTATTCTTGAACTCAGTATTCAGGGATCACTCCTGCCAGTACTTGGGAGGGGTACATAATGCTGGGGATTTGACCTGGGGTCAGCTGCATTCAAGGCAGATGTACTAAATGCCTTACTTCCTATCTCCCGCCCATTTATCTGTATTTTAACTTGAAGGAATTGAAAGATGTTTCTGATAAAGGAATAACTTTTTTTTTTCCTTTATAGAAGTTCTACCATCAATGAAGAGAAGTTGTGATCTCTTGCCTTCCAAATTGATTGTCTCTGAGTAGTCTACTTTGATTCTTGTTTGTTTAGGTCCACATCGGAGTAAAAGGATTTGTTAAAGATTCAGTAACGGGATCTGGCTTAGAGAATGCAACCATCTCAGTGGCTGGTATTAATCATAATATCACAACAGGCAGATTTGGTGATTTCCATAGATTGCTTGTTCCTGGAACTTACAATGTTACAGCAGTTTTAACTGGGTAAGCATTTAAATTAGACTCTTAAGACATCAAAACTTTTGTTTATAAGAGGCTTTTATAGTCTAAGATATAGATTATATCTATAATTTAGGAAATGTTGCTTAGCATTTCCTGCTTTTTCTCTGGTTTTCTTATTCCTTCCCCACCCCCACCCCCCATTTACAGAGGTAATACTTACTATGTAGAGCCCTTTGTTGCATAATCTAGTAATACAACTAGATATGAAGCACAATTTTAAAAATATGAAAGCCTTGAAAAGATGGTCAGCTGTGTAATGCATCTCCTCAAGGTTAATGGAACAGCAGAGTAGAAGAAACTGAGGTTTCTGTAAAAGACATTTTGAGGAGTTGTCATTAGTCTTCTGCTATATTAAATGAGTAATAAATTTGCCACTTCCCCTGAAAAACCTCCCTAAAAGCTAACTTGATGGGTTTTTATATAATCTTTAAATAAATTTGAACTTTCCTATTTTGGGAGGTAGTTGGAATGTTAAATTAATACTGTGATACAAAGAATTAGATCATGTATCCCTTCTTTGACTATTGTAGCAATGGTTACAATAGTTTTAAAATTATTATATTTTAGATCATATACTTATAACAGTATTAACATGTATAGTTTTGGTACAGAATTACTGAGTCACCACTAAAGGATCCAGTACCCTCCACCAATGTTCTTGTTACTTCTGTCTACTTCTTCATTCCCACTACCCACTTTCTGTGTTTTCTTCTTTAAATAGAATTTGGATGGGGCCTGAATAATAGACAGTAGGGAGGGCATGTTGCCAACCTGGGTTCAATCCCTGGCATCCCATGTGATCTCCTGAGTGGCGCAAGGAGTAACCCCTGAAACAATCCCAAAAAAACAAATGGAAAATATAATAATAGAAAAAGAATGTTGGGATGATTTTTCTATTAATAATATTTTTCTGTTAATAATAATAATAGAAAAAGAATGAAATCTGAAAAGATAGTAGTGGAAATGGTTCTCTAAAGACTTAATTTTGAATTCTTTATAATATCCTAAAAGTCTTGTGTGTATATATCTATGTTTCATTTGAGTTTTGATAAATACTAAGTTTTGAAAAATTAAAGGCTTTTATAATGTTAAAAAGCATTGTGTTTTAACTCTAATCCATTTACTTTTTTTTAAAAAAAAACAACTTTAGGTATATGCCACTGACAGTTAATAATATAATAGTGAAAGAAGGACCAGCCACAAAAGTGAATTTTTCCCTTCGGCCAACTGTCGCTCCAGTGATTCATGACACAACTGAGACTACAGCAACTGCAAGTACAGTTACTATACTGAATATTCCTTCTGGAACAAAATCCTCCCACCAGCCAATTCAGCCAAAGGATTTTCACCACCACCATTTCCCCGATATGGAGATCTTCTTGAGAAGGTTTGCTAATGAATATCCTAACATCACCCGGCTTTATTCACTGGGAAAATCAGTAGAGTCAAGAGAACTTTATGTAATGGAGATATCTGACAATCCAGGCGTCCATGAACCAGGTAATTGATGTGGCACCTTGCAGTACTACCACCCAGAGTTGTATACCATATAACTATATTTCATCTCAAAAGGTCACCTGTAATGTATATAACTAGAACAAACACCCCCCCCAGCATTTTTCAGGAAAGGGGGAAATATTAATTTGATAATCCATTTTAAGCATGGTGTGTAATACATTGCATAGATTAGATTCTCTCTGCTAATAGTTGTTTTATTTTCATATAAGAATCATGTACATCTGTATGCCTACTCAGACATTTATATTAGTAAGGATGCTGCTTTATAAGATGTTATCCCGGAAACTTTTGGTAAAATAGTGTTTTCTTAAACCTTTGGTTTAGGGCATAAACATATATTGGAGAAAAAAAAAAAACAGAGCCTGTGAGAGAGAGAGAACAAAAGGGAATACCCTGCCATAGTGACAGTGTGGGGTGGGGGGAGATGGGACTGGGGAGGGTGGGAGGGATGCTGGGTTTACTGGTGGTGGAGAATGAGCACTGGTGAACGGATGGGTTCTCGAACTCTGTATGGGGGAAACATGAGCACAAAAGTGTATAAATCTGTAACTGTACCCCCACAGTGATTCACTAATAAAAAATTAAAAAAAAAACAGAGCCTCTGATAATTGTAAAGGAAAAAAAAAGTCTTCCATGCTAATATTTTGTTTGCAGGTGAACCTGAATTTAAGTATATTGGAAATATGCATGGAAATGAAGTGGTTGGAAGAGAATTGCTATTAAATCTCATAGAATATCTTTGTAAGAACTTTGGAACAGACCCTGAAGTAACAGATTTGGTTCGTAGCACTAGAATTCACCTTATGCCGTCCATGAATCCTGATGGGTATGAAAAGGCCCAGGAAGGTAAACAATAACTGTCTATTAATGCTTAATCTCTTTCTAATATCAGCTGGCATGATTATTTGAAGGTAGAAGAGAGTTATTATCTTGCAGTTTAATTCTAGTTTTTTCTTATAATTTGTGATTCATTCTAGTTTTTGTTAGCTTAGTTCATTCAACAATAATGTGATCATGTTTATATTTAATGGAGTTTTCCACTTTCACAATGGTTTTTATTTGCTAGATGTAATTTGTTTCACACATTATTCCATTTTAAACTGTAATTCTTATAAATTAATTACTAGTGTATTAAATTACTTAGAGATAATTCTCCTAAGGAGGAATTTAATCTCATAAATGAAAAATTAAAACCAAATATATATTGAAGCCAATAACTATTTGACTTCCAATTTATTCTTAATATATATCCTAAACCTGTTAAGTTTTTGATACCCTGTCTGTCTGCTTCCTCTGAGAAAGCCTATTTTTCCTGGGAGATGGAAGAGTCACCTTATGCCAGAATCCTTAGAGAGGGAGAATCGATCTTTTCTACTCCTTGATTCTTCCAGGCATTGGTGGCAGCAAGTAAAATAGGTCCCATGAGGTGCGGGACTGGAGCAGTAGTACAGCAGATAGGGTGCTTGTCTTGCACTTGACCAACCTGGGTTTGATCCCTGGCATCCCATATGGGCCCCTAAGCACTATCAGAAGTAATTCCTGAGTACAAGGCCAGGAGTAACCATTGAGCATTGCCAGGTATGGCCCTAAAACAGACAGCAAAAAGATACATTTTAAAGTGCTCAATGTCAAAAAGATGTGTTTTAATCATGTAATGATCAGGATCTAATACAGGAGTTAAGGCCTTTGCCTTGCATTCTGCTGACTAGATTTGAATCCCTTGGTCCACGAAGAACCTGTAGGGGTCACTCCTGAACAAAAAGCCAGAAAAAGTTTCTGAGCACTGCTGGGTGTGGCCCAGCCCCCCCATCCCCATCCCCATTCAAAACTTAAGCATGTGATTGATCATAGTGAAGCCTGATGTATTATCCTTTGAGTTGAGATATTCGAAGTGGTATTTTGGATTAAAATATAAGTACAACATTTTAGAATCTTTCATCATACAGGGGATTCATCAAGTGTAATTGGCAGAAACAACAGCAACAACTTTGACTTGAACCGAAATTTCCCAGACCAGTTCATTCAGATCACAGATCCTACCCAACCAGAAACTATTGCTGTTATGAGCTGGATGAAGTCTTTTCCATTTGTATTGTCAGCGAACCTTCATGGAGGTAATAGCAACTTGATATGCCACTAATCAGTTCTTGTTGAGAGCATTTGAAGATTTTAGTGCATTTTACGCTCCTGGTTTTAAGCTTTCTTAAAATTGTTGTCTTTTTATTGCTTGCGTGGCAAACAAATATTTTCTCATGGGTTTTAGATAATTTTTGTTTTCCCTTTTCTATCCTATGCTGTTTCTCTCCTTGTGCTCTATGATACTCCTCTCTCTCTTCTCATTTCTTCAAGTATTTTATATTTGTGTCTTTTTTTTTTTTTTTTTTTTTTTTTTGCTTTTTGGGTTTCACTCAGCGATGCTCAGGGGTTATTCCTGGTTCTTCACTCAGGAATTACTACTGGTGGTGCTCGGGGGACCATATGGGATGCTGAGAATTGAACCCGGGTCAGCCGCGTGCAAGGCAAACGCCCTACAGCTGTACTATCGCTCCAGCTCCTATATTTGTGTCTTTGACTTGGAATTTGATGTCCTCTTTTCACTCATAAAAATTAAACATTAACAAACCCAAATGTTGTGGGGTAATTCCTGAGTGCAGAGCCAGGAATAACCCCTGTGCATCACCGGGTGTGATCCAAAAAGCAAAAAAAAAAAAAAAAAAAAATCCAAATGTTGAGTATTATTTTCTTTGCTAATAGTTTTCCAAAATCTTCTGTAGATTTAGATTTTTAAATTTATAATTTTTTGCTATATATTTAAATGCAGCAGTGTCTTTATTCTCATGTACTTTTGAAATTACATAACTACATTATTCACTAATAAAGGATATTTGAATAGATTGTGAGGTCAGAATTAAGAATCATCCAGAGTCTTAGTCTTAGTCTTAATTGTGTTCACATTAGAACACAATTCTAATGTGAATAAGAGTGAAGATGTCAATATTCAAGGGAACAGAAAACATATCTACTTGTAAACCTTCATATGAGTATTCATAGTAGCACTATTCATCCTAGCCAAAAATATATACCACCCAAACATTCATCTACTGAAGGAGAAATAAATAAAATATGATCTAGCTATATAATGGGTTACTACTAATAAAGAAGAATGAAGGCCTAATGCATGCTATAACATAGATGAACCTTGGAAATATGCTAAGTGATAGAAGCTAATGACAAGAGATCATGTACTATAGAATTATATGAAATGTTCAGAATATAAATCGATACAGTAAATTAGTGAATGCCTTGAACTGGAGAGGAAAGAGGTGTGACTATATAGGGTGAATGTCTCTGGGTAAGGAATTTTATGTTAATCTTTGTTGGATTGTTCATATGAAATAGTAGAGTTAAAATATGATGATAGAATAATCTGCTGTTTAAGAAGAACAGTACAAATTTAGGAATGTTTACATTTAAGAAGTAAATTGAGGATTGGAGAGCTCGCACAGCAGATAGGGCGCTTGCTTTGCGTGCAGCTGACCTGAGTTCAATCCCTGGCACTACATTTGGTCCTCAAGCATTGACAGACGCGATCCCTGAGCTCAGAGTCAGTAGTAAGCTTCGAGCACTGCCGGGTATGGCCCCCAAACCCACCTCCCACCACCGCCAAAAAAGAAATAAATTGAGATTCTTCAAAAATTGCTTTGAAAGCTTTCCAATGTAGAAAAAATATTAATATAATTATAATTGATTCTCAAAGATACAAATAGGAATGATGAAATTACAGCTTGGCAATCTTTAAGTTTCTTTTACAATATTTTTATACTTTATATAATATTTGATAGCATTATTTTTAGCTTTAAAAATTATTCTTATGGGCTCTGAGCATTTTTTAAGTGAACTTATGTGCTGATTTTATCCTATTATCTCAATAATTTGTTCTGTATCAGGTTCAGTTTTCCCATGTGCTCAGTATTGCTGCTTGACTAATTGGCAGATACAGACTTAAATATAGTCTTTCTTGTCCCCAGTTTATACCTTTTTGGGGACTGTAATAGGTAAGTTTTATTTACTTAGTTAGATTTTTGTTTATAGTAGAAATTTATATACAGAGAAACAGATTTAGACTACTCTTGAATAAGTATCCTAATGAATACATGTGAATAACCTTACTCATGATATAGAATATTTCCATAATCTGAAATTTTCTTTATATATTATCTTCCAGTTAGTACCCATGCCCTTCATGCAATCACTGTTCTGTTTTGTCACCAAAGATTGCTTTGCCTATTTCTGAACTTTGGAAGAGCTTGGCAAGCTCCCCGTGGCATATTCAATATGCCAAATACAGTAACAATAACAGGTCTCATTCCCCTGACCCTGAAAGAGCCTCCAATCGTTGGGAAAGATGAGTAAGGAGAGGCTGCTAAAATCTCAGGGCTGCAACAAATGGAGACGTTACTGGTGCCCGCTCGAGCAAATCGATGAACAGTGGGATGACAGTGACATGGTGATGGGCTCTGAGCATAGATGGGTGTTTTCCAGTCCCTCTCCCTCCCCCCCAACATTGCAAAATTATATCCAGAACAAGTCATATGTCAAGTTGGCTAAATCTGGAAATTTACTACTAGTTCTATTTCAGTTAAAATAATGTAAAGATGTTCACCTGTGGGATCAAGACTTTTGCATGATGGGGGACAGGCATCTTTAATAATATAATGTGTTTTTTTTTCATAGCATAATTTGTTTTTTTCCTTCATCCAAAAACATTTAAATGAGTTTTGAAACCTTGGCAAAACAAAAAGTTTAAAGGAACTTATCTATGCCTTTAACAGTTTAGAATTTTGAAAGACTATAGAGAAATGCAAGGTATCTTTTTATCAATTTTGGCACTGTTTATTTCAAGGTAAAGTTTTTATAAACTAATCATTTTAATGAAAAATTTATTGATGTTTAATGTATTTATAGTGTTGTGCAACCGCCATTTCCATCAAGTTCCAAAACATTTTTCCTCTCCCCAAAGAAAATTATTACCTATTAAGCATTTGTTCCTTCTTCCTCATTCTTCTGATCCCCTCTTCCATAAGCTGTATTTTAACTTTCTTCATCTCCTCTGATGTACAAGTTTTAAACATTAATGAAATTAAATATAATCTGTGTTTTTCTTTTGTTGCTGGTGTTTTGTTGCTGTTGCTTGTGTTTTTTGTGTCAAAGCTATTCACAGAAGTTAATGCTTTTTTTTTTTTTGGTAAAGCAAGAAAGTTTTATTGACACTTATGTAGAAAGATGTGAGGGGAGAGGATGAGAGAGGTTTGTGTTTAAGAGAGAGAGAGAGTAATGGGCTCCTCCAGAGTGGAAATAAGCAAGCAAAGAAGCACAGAGACCAGCAAGCGAGAAGCTTGTCCAAAGGAGAGCACAAGCTTGAAAAGCAAGTTGATGCTGTTTATTTTCTTATCAAAATTTTAGATGTGAGTCATAGATCCCAGGTGAAATGAATTTTTTTTCATTAAATAGTCTAAAATGAGGTGTTACAGCACCCTGTTCTTGTTAGAACTATTCTGGGGACATAGTTCTTTATACTTGTTTCTTAGAGACATTTTTTTATAAAGCAAATACTTGTCACTTCTTGTTATCACAGAATTCCTTCATTTCAATTCAAGTTGAATTCCTTCATCTGAATGACCATAAATTGGTATAATAAAGAAAAGGCAAAGATGAAAGGCTAAGAATAAATGTATCACTGTATCCCTGTATCCCTGTCACCCCGTTGATCATCGATTTGCTCAAGCGGGCACCAGTAACATCTCCTATGGGTGACTTGTTGTTACTGTTTTTGGCATATTGGCTAGCTTGCCAGGCTCTGCCGTGTGGACAAGATATTCTCGGTAGCTTGCCAGGCTCTCCCAAGAGGGGCGAAGGAATCGATCCTGGGTCGGCCACATGCAAGGTGAATGCCCTACCCGCTATGCTATTGCTCCAATGTATAGGTAGATAAATGTAAACAATGTAGCAGAAAAATAAGAGATTTAATTACAAGGGCTGGAGGGATAGCACAGTGGGTAGGGCACCGACCCAGATTTGATTCCCAGCATCCCATATGGTCCCCTCAGCACCGCCAGGAGTAATTTCTGAGTGCATGAGCCAGGAGTAACCCTGTGCAAAGCCAGGTGTGACCCAAAAAGAAAAAAAAAAAACAGATTTGATCACAAGGTAGAGAAATGAGCCTGTGTAGCTAGGGGATTTTACGTAGAAAACACTAACTATTGTATACTCTATCATAAAGACGGTGGATATTCTTCACATTCGTTTTAAAGCATCTCTCTCTTTACTTAAGATTGTGAAAAGTAAAGTAACTCCAGTTGATTGATTTCTAATACGAGCACAAGAAATTTTTATTTCTCTATTTATACTTCATCCTCCTTACTCTGAAAGAGCCTCTAATGCGGCACCGTTGGAAAGGATGAGTAAAGAGAGGCTGCTAAAATCTCAGGGCTAAGACAAAAGGAGACGTTACTGGGCTCGCTGGAGCAAATCGGGAATCAATGGGATGATAGTGATAGTGATTTTTATACCTGTTATTTTCTTATGTGTGGGGGGACCTTTCTAGGGATGTGCAGGATGCACTAGGATTACCCCTTACCATACCTTTGGGGAGGGCATATCTGGTGCTAGAAATAGAGCTTACAGCCTCGCCATGCAAGGCATGTACTCCTTTGAACTATCACTCCAGTCCCCAATACTTTACTTTTCTGTGTGGTGTGGGGAGGGGTGTTCTGGAATGGAAGCCAGGGCTTTATATATGAAAATCATTGTATTCTACCACTTAGTTACTTCGCTGGACTCAAGAGAAATTTTTAGTGTGTTGTTTTTTTTTCCTGAATTTAGCTCAGTACTGACTCTGCTGTCTGTAAATAAGTCATTTAACCTCTCTGCTTTAGATCCCACACAAAGAGAATAGGTTAATTGGACTTTCAAGAGTCCTTATTAGCTGGCCCTGTTAGGTCACCAGCACTGCATAGATCCCTCTGAGCACCTAAGCACCACCAGGAGTGATACTGAGCATGGAATCAGGAGTAGCCCCCGACTACTGCTGAGTGAGGCAGACCCCCTCCCTCCACCCCACCCCCCTTAAATCCCATGACCTTAAGATCACTGTATCCCTTTCATCCCATTGCTCATTGATTTGCTCGAGCAGGCACCAGTAATGTGTCCATTGTGAGACTTGTTACTGTTTTTGGCATATACAATACGCCAGGGTAGCTTGTCAGGCTTTGCCGTGCAGGCGGGATACTATCGGTAGCTTGCCGGGCTCTCCAAGAGGGGCAAGGAATCGAACCGGAGTTGGCCTCGTGCAAAGCAAACGCCCTACCCGCTGTGCTATCGCTCCAGCCCATTAAAAGACATAGGAACTGTTTATACCGACTCATGTTACCAAAGAGGCTGGTTCATAGCATGCACTTCAGTCACCCAATCCCTTTTACTGACCCAATTCTGGACCTCTCCCTGGTCACCAGATTCAGGGTTGGCAATAAACGTTACTGCTCCAAACAGCCTGAAGATGTTGAATTTTATTGAAAAAGTATCACACTTTGTTCAGTTTTTCTAATCCTAAATATTTTAAAAGTAAAACTGTTTCCAGGAAGCCAGTGTACTTCTGGTTTCAGTCTGACACATAAATTACACCTTTAAATTCAGGTAAATTCCCAAGAGCTCTCCATGTACGACACCCTTTAGGTACTCCGCATTCCTTTGTATTCTCACTTAATCTTTCCACTTTGATTTTCTGTGTTAAAAATAGCCTTAGGGAGCCAGAGCTCTGATACAGCCTCTAGAGCACTTACTTTGCATAGGTTTGACCTGGGTTCAATTCCTGGCCCCCTGAGCACCACCAGGAATTAAGCCCAGACCACCACCAGATGTGGTCCCAAAACAAAATAAACAAATAAAAAAGATTTTTAAAAAATTTACCTTGGGAATTATCCTTGAGAAGCAGGGAAGTCAGGGCAGGTAATGAGAAGGCAAACTGATAATAACAAAAGTGCACTTGTTAAGGGTCTTAGACATTTGTGTGATGTAGAGGTAAGGTAGTTATGTACATCAAAACCATAAGAGTCAACAGAGGTTGGGGCCAAAGAAGTAGTACAGCAGGCAGGGTGCTTGCCTTGTATATGGCTAACCTGACCTAGATTTGAGCCCTAGCACCTCATATGGTTCCCCAAGCTCCACCTGGTGTGAGGTTTAGATTCCTGAGCTCAGAGCCAGGAGTAAGTCCTGAGCATCTCCAAGTTTGGCCCAAGAACAAGATAAATAGTGAACACGGTGTAAGCATGTAACCCAAACTATAACAGCACTGTAGCACTGTCATCCCGTTGTTCATCAATTTGTTCAAGCGAGCACCAGTAATGTCTCCATTGTGAGAGTTGTTACTGTTTTTGTGATATACACCACGGGTAGCTTGCCAGGCTCTGCCTTTCGGGCAGAATACTCTCGGTAGCTTGCCAGGCTCTCCTAGAGGGATGGAGGAATCAAACCCGGGTAGGCCGCATGCAAGGCAGACGCCCTACCCGCTGTGCTATTGCTCCAGTCCAAACTATAATAAGTTAAAAAAATTTTTTTCCTCATTTTTCTTTTCAGAAATGTTAATTGAGACATCATGATTTTGAATTAAGTAAAATTTTTTTTTAAATTTTATCAACAACTTTGTAAATCATGGTAAATAAAGTTAGTTCATTAAAAGAAATTAGCCTTGGGAAGATCGTTTCAGTTTTATATCTCTGGCAATGCTGTGAAAAGCTCTAACAATTCATCTTGAGGTAAATAACATGCTACCCATTTTTCTTTTCTTTATAGGTTCTTTGGTAGTCAATTACCCTTTTGATGATGATGAACAGGGGATTGCCACATACAGTAAATCACCAGATGATGCTGTGTTTCAACAGATAGCACTTTCTTATTCCAAGGTAGGCTTGTGTTTAAACATGAGATACTGTAAAATTACTTCTTTCATTGAAAAAGAAATGCACTAAAGCTTTCAGTCATTTAATATCTTGGTATGTGATTTTAGACTCCTTGTTTGCTTATATATGTACCTATACTCAATGCCTACATCCTCACACCTGGATGTCTTAAAGTTATCAAAATGTTTACTTGAAATTTTTTAATAGGTTTTAAATATTATCAGAGTAGAGAGGATTAAAGGAGATAGTACAGTGCACATGGTAAGATAAGATTGCCACAGTCTCCCATGGCACAGTGTTCATGGTAAGATTTTTATAATTAATGTAAATATTAACATTAATACCAATTAAATATAACATGATAAGATTGCCACAATCTCCAGGTGCTTATCATCTTTCAACTGGGTATTTCTAGCAACACTCAAAGGAGTCGCCTGGCTTTGGCTCATTTTTCACCTAATTATTAGAATGAACAGTGAATATGTCATATCACGTTTTCTTCAGATATCTTCATGAGTTTCTTAGTGCTCTTGAGAATAAAGTCAAAGTGTAATAGCTATTATGTAGAACTTTGGACTCTTTCATTGGATTCATACTAGAAGGTCCATTTAGATGTAGGAAAATATAGTAGAAATTATATTTAAATGTTTTTAAAATAAAGTAAAATGTCTATTTTATACTTTTGGCTTATAAAATGTACTTTAGCTTATAAAATGTTTTACAACTTTGTGTTAGTATTCTAGAGCATTAGTACATATATAATGTATTATATACAAGTGGATAGAGGAATTGATAGAAATAGAGGTGGAGACATAAAAGACATACAGATCTTGGGGCCGGAGTGATAGTACAGCGGGTAGGGCGTTTAGCAAGGTTGCATGCGGCCAACTTGGGTTCGATCCCCGGCATCCCATATGGTCCCCCAAGCACTGCCAGGAGTAATTCCTGAGTGTAAAGCCAGGAGTAACCCCTGAGCATCGCTGGGTTGTGACCCAAAAAGCCCAAAAAATAAATAAATAAATAAAGACATACAGATCTTGAATGGAAAAAAGCAGAAAGCAAAAGAGTATGTATGCAGTTTTATTTTTCTAATTGAATCACCGTGAGCTACAGTTACAAAACTTTCATATTTGAGTTTCAGTCATACAATGATTGAACACCCATCCCTCCACCAGTGTACATTTTCCACCACCAATGTCCCCAGTATCTCTCCCCTCCCCCAATCCCATCCAACCACTCCCCCTGACTCTGGCAGGCAGTTTCACTCTTTCTCTCTACTTTTGGGCATTATGGATTGTATGCAGTTATTTTATCTTTTTTTATTTAAATTTATTTATTTTTTAATTAGTGAGTCACAGTGAGGGTACAGTTACAGTTTCACACATTTTTGTGCTTGTTTTTCCCTCATGCAATGTTTGAGAGCCCATCCCTCCACCAGTGTCCATTCTCCACCACCAACGAACCCAGTATCTCTCCCATCCCCCCAATCCCATCCCCCCCACCCCACCCTGCCTCGGTGGCGGGGCATTCCAATTTGATATCTCTCTTTCCTTTTGGGTGTTGTGATTTGCAATAGGGGTATTGAGTGGTCATCCTGTTCAGTCTCGAGTCTACTTTCAGCACGCATCTCCCTTCCCGCGCAGGATCTCCAATCACATTTTACTTGGTCTTCCCTTCTCTATCTGGGATGACTTTCCCCCAGCTTGTGAGGCCAGCTTCCAAGCTATGGAGCCAACCTCCTGGTATTATATACTAGTATTCTTGGGTATTAGTCTCCTACTCTGTTTTATATTCTGCAGATGAGTACAGTCTTTCTATGTCTGTCCCTCTCTTTCTGGCTCATTTCACTTAGCATGATACTTTCCATATTGATCCACTTATATGCGAAGTTCATGACTTCATCCTTTCTAACAGCTGCATAGTATTCCATTTAACCAGTCATCTGTTCTTGGGCACTCGGGTTTTTTCCAGATTCTGGCTATTATAAACAGTGCTTTGATGAACATACTTTTTTGTTTCTCTAGGATATATTCCCAGAAGTGGTATTGCTGCATCAAATGAAAGCTCAATTTCTAGGGTTTTTTTTCAATTTCTAATTTTTTGAGAAGTGTCCATATTGTTTTCCAAAGGGTCTGGACCAGTCAGCATTCCCACCAGCAGTGTAAAAGGGTCCCTTTCTCCCCACATCCTTTCCAACAGCAGTTGCTTTTGTTCTTTTGGATATGTGCCATTCTCTGTAGTGTGAGGTGGTATCTCATGGTTGTTTTGATTTGCATCTCTCTGATAATTAGTGATGCAGAGCATTTTTTCATGTGCCTTTTGGCCATTTGTATCTCTTCCTTGGAAAAGTTTCTGTTCATTTCTTCGGCCCTTTTTCTGGTGGGGTTGAATGTTTTCTTCTTGTAGAGTTCAGCCAGTGCTCTATATACCCTTGATATCAACCCTTTATCGGATGGGTATTGGATGAATATCCTTTCCCATTCTGTAGATTGTCTTTGTATTCTGGTCATTGTGTCTTTTGCAGTGCAGAAGCTTTTTAGTTTAATATAGTCCCATTTGTTTATCTCCGTTTCTACTTGATTGCTTAGTTCCTTGTCATCTTTGAAGGTACCTTTAGCTTCAGTATCGTGAAGAGTTTTGCCAACCTTGTCTTCGATGTACCTGATGGATTGTAGTCTGATGTTGAGGTCTTTAATCCATTTTGATTTGATTTTTGTGCATGTTGTCAGGTCGAGGTCTAAGGCCATTCTTTTGCATGTGGTTGTCCAGTTATGCCAGCACCATTTGTTGAAGAGGCTTTCCTTGCTCCACTTCACATTTCTTGCCCCCTTATCAAAGATTTGATGATCATACATTTGGGGTTGTGTGTAGGGATATTCCGCTCTGTTCCATTGGTCTGCGGCTCTGCCTTTGTTCCAGTCACAGTGAGTCACAGTGAGGGTACAGTTACAGATTCACATATTTTTGTGCTTGTTTTTCCCTCATGCAATGTTTGAGAGCCCATCCCTTCACCAGTGTCCATTCTCCACCACCAATTTCTCCACCACCAATTAAAACCATGCTGTTTTAATTGTTACCGCTTTGTAGTAAAATTTAAGGTTGGGGAGGGTGATGCCTCCCATCATCTTTTTCCCAAGAGTTGTTTTAGCTATCCGTGGGCGTTTATTGTTCCATATGAATTTCAGGATTGCTTGATCCATTTCTTTGAAGAATGTCATGGGTATCCTTATAGGGATCGAGTTAAATCTGTATAATGCTTTGGGTAGTATTGCCATTTTGACAATGTTGATTCTCCCTATCCATGAGCAGGGGATATGTTTCCATTTCCTCATGTCCTCTTTTATTTCATGGAGTAGCGTTTTATAGTTTTCTTTGTAGAGGTTCTTTACTTCTTTAGTTAAGCTGATTCCAAGGTATTTGATTTTCTGGGGCATGATTGTGAACGGGATTGCTTTTTTCATGTCCCTTTCCTCTGTCTCATTGTTTGCATATAGGAAGGCCATGGATTTTTGGTTATTGATTTTATAGCCTGTATGCAGTTATTTTAATAAAATAAAATACTTTACTTGTGATGAGAGAGTGGTTGTTTTTTTTTGAGTGGTTGATATTTTATGAAATAAAGTTGTTTATATGTATTTTTTTTTCTTTTTGGGTCACACCTGGCGATGCACAGGGGTTACTCCTGGCTCTGCACTCAGGAATTACCCCTGGCCGTGCTCAGGGGACCATATGGGATGCTGGGATTTGAACCCGGGTCGGCCGCATGCAAGGCAAACGCCCTACCCGCTTTTTTTGTTTTGTTTTGTTTATATGTATTTTAATTAACTGGTTCTCAGTGGTGGAAAATGTGAAATTACTGGTTTTTTTCTTCAAATTCTTATTTTTTTAATTTTCACCTCTGTTTACAAAAAAGAGCAATGCTATTTTAACTGTATTTTATGCTTTACATATTTTTTTTTATAGATTTGGGGGCACACCCAGTGGTGCTCATGGCTTACTTCTGGTTCTGTGTTCAGGGATCACTCCTGGCAGTGCTCAGGGGACCATATGTAGCTCTGGGGATCAAATCAGGATTATCTGTGTCTAGGGCATATGCCTTAATCCCTGAATTATCTCTCTGGTCCCTCAAAGTTTAATTTTTTTTTTTTAAAAGAAATCTCCCCTGGTGATCGACTCAGAAGTAATCCTCCTGCAATTCTAATAGGATGTATTTGTGCCTCCCTTGGCAGTTTTTATCTCCCTTTAGTTACATTTCAGACACTTGCTGTAGAAAAAGCTTGTTATGAGAAGTAGTGCATTGTTCTTAGAAAAGAAAGAATACAGCTAGCTGTAGCAGGATAACTGGACAATGTGATGAGAGCCCACAGGGGCAACCCACTGGAATCTGAGAACAAAGTGCTTACCTCCACACTATATGCAAATTCTATTTCTTGACCTTGAAGTTAAACATACACAATGAAATATGAAGGTGAACATTTCTGAAGATGGTTTTTATAATTATGTATGATAACTGAAGGTTTCAATATTTACTTTACAGAGTACATTTAATTTTAATTTAAAAGTAGATAATAAATTCTAAAAAAATAACTCAGAATGTGGGATAAGAATGTAGCTTGTGTGTGGAAGGACCTATCTTTGATCCCTACTACATACATACATACATACATACATACATACATACATACATACGTACATACATAAACCTGCAGAGAAAATTATTCTTCCAAGAGTCTTGCTTCCCATGAATGCTTCCACCTCATTGCCACCATTTTACAATCCTATTGATAGGTACTCTTATTTTTTTCCCTTATCCTTTCTATGTTTTCTGATGCAGATACAAATCAATGCGAGTAAAAATTTTTTTTTCAGGAAAATTCCCAGATGTATCAAGGTAGACCCTGCAAAAATATGTATCCTAATGAATATTTTCCTCATGGGATAACAAATGGAGCCAATTGGTATAGTGTCCCAGGTAAATATTGGTTTTGGTTTTGGTTTTGGTTTGGGACCACAACAGGTGGTACTCAGGGCTTACTCCTGGCTCTGTGCTCAGGGATCACTTCTGGCAGTGCTTCAGGGACCTTATATAATGCTAGAACCAGCCTCATAAACACTGTTTTTTAATCAAGAACAAATTGATGGATTATTCTGCCCTCCTGGATGGTATACTGCTTATTACTAATTTTTTTGAAATGGAATTACTCTTTAAAAATATGAAGTCATTTATAACATTAACACCTCTATGCTCTGTGCACTTTGTTTTTTTTAATTAATTTTTTTTATTAGTTTATGCTCTGTGCACTTTGATTAGTAGCACTGTCTGTAGCACTGTCATCCTGTTGTTCATTGATTTGCTCGATTGGGCACCAGAAACGTCTCCATTGTGAGACTTGTCATTACCGTTTTTGGCATATAGAATATGCCACGGGCGGGATACTCGCAGTAGCTTGCCGGGCTCTCCGAGAGGGATGGAGTAATCGAACCAGGGTCGGCCATGTGCAAGGCAGACGCCCTACCCACTGTGCTATCGCTCCAGTCCACTTTGATTAGTAAAAATCATAAACTCAAATTTGATGAAAGTATTATATCTGACTTCAGATGTACTAAATGGAGAAGTATAACTTATACTTGAATTGTTTTATTCTTCTTTTTTGGTTTTGTGGCCACATCTGGTGGTGCTCAGCTCTTATTCCTGGCTCTGTACTCAGAGATCTCTCCTGCCAGGACTTGGGGGACCATGATGGGTGCTGAGTATTATTAAGCCCAGGTCAGCCACGTAATAAGGCAAGCGCCCTACCTGCTGTACTACCACTCTGGCCTTTTTATTGTTTTCTTGAACAGGAAAAATATATTTAGATATTTTGCCTGCATCATGAGCATCAAAGAGCTCTCATACTAATTGTTTTCCAAGTAATACTGAGGAAAAGTATTATCTTGGCTTTTTGTTAGCTTTTGGGATTCTGGGTTAGTTAGAGCTTCTGACTGATTTCAATTGCTTTATCTCTTAGGTGGTATGCAAGACTGGAACTATTTACAAACAAATTGCTTCGAAGTGACTATTGAACTGGGTTGTGTAAAATACCCAGTTGAGAAAGATCTGCCAAAATTTTGGGAACAGAATCGAAGATCTCTACTCCAGTTTATGAAGCAGGTACTATTGAGGAATGAAGTGTGATACTTCTTCCAAGATCAAGATTTTTGTGTGCATGAGGTTTTTAATGGGATGATTTTAGAATACACTTCTGAATTTTAATTTGGGCTATTAATGTTTTAGTATATTTATATACTATAAAGTTTATGGATGAAATGAGTTTACTTCAATGCATGGAAAAGAGTTGGAAATGACTGAACAGTGTACTAATGTTTTCTGAATACTTAGTCATCACATTTTGCCCTATCTTTATAAAAGGATAACGTAAGTTGGAAACATACTGTAGCATTTGTCAAGTAATAGATGAACTATAGAGTAAATTGGTTAAATGTGAAATGATTAATTTCCTTTAGTTGAGTATACACGGTAACCAATCATTAGACTATAAGAAATATGCCAATATGATGATTATAAGATTATAAGAAATAGACTCATTAGCATAGCTAATATGGCTAATAGGATAGTCTAAAACTTTGTGTCAGAATTTATTTTCTCTATTCATTTTTGCTGAGTGAAATAACATAAGCCAGTAAGTTTTTAGACTAATTAAAATTATTTTTATCCCTAAAAATTTTAGTTTGTGGGAAGAAATATATACTATTCTTTGCCTATATTTAACAATTTTTTATTTTGCTAATTGCTTTATTTCCATATGAATTATACCTGCATGCACCTTTTTCACTAAACTATTTTAATATAAATTTCAGGTGTCAGTTTATTTATCCCCCCAACAGATATTTTAGAATGCATCTTCTGAAAATGAGAATAATTTGGGGATTGCACAGCGAACAGGGTACTTGCCTTGCACATGGCCAGCCCAGGTTCAATCCCCAGCTTCCCCTTTGGTCCTCTGAACACAACTGTAATTCCTGAGTGCAGTTAGGAGCTACCCAAAATTTTCTACATGTCATATCTAAATACTAATATCTCATGTAAGAAAATTAATGGTAATTTGCTGATATTCCGTAGCATCTAGTACATAGTCAAATTTCTTGTTATGACAAAGCTGAAATAGGATCTGCCTGGTGGAGGAGATGGAGCCTCGGTACTATCTCCTGACTGTTTGCGCTCTTCACCCTGCTTAGTAGCAGGAAATGTGCTTTACCTTTAGATCTCAAGCACAAAGCACAAGCTCTGGCTGCAAGACAGTATCTCTCTGTCCTTATATTTTGGTCTCTAACTCTTTAAAACGTCACACAACATTAAAATTTTTGAATTTAAAAAACAAAACTACACTGGTGGTGGGATTGGTATTGAAATACTATATGCCTAAAATCTCAACTATCAGTAACTTTGTAAATCACTGTTTTTTTAATTAAAAAACAAAAACAATCTCATCACATTCACAGTTCCCCAAGTCTTGCCAGGAGGGATCCCTGAGCACAGAGCCACCAGGAATAAGACCTGAGCACCATTGGATGTGGCCCCAAAATCCAAAAGAAGAAGAAAACAATTCAAATATAACTTACTCTTTTCCTATTAGTATATCTGAAGTCGGATATAATACTTTCATCAAATTTGAGTTCATGGATTTTACTAATCAAAGGGCACAAAGCATAGAAGGGTTCATATTTTAAATGACTTAAACAATATTTTTAAAGAGTGATTCTGTCTCAAATTACTTCCCTTCTGTCCCCAAAATATTCTTTGGATAACTATGATTTAGAACCAGAACCTAGTAAAGACTCCATGCATTGCATTAAAGATATATTTCTTCACTCTCTCTTTTTTTTTTTTTTTTTTCCGTTTTGGGTCACACAGGGGTTACTCCTGGCTCATGCACTCAGGATTTACTCCTTGCGGTGCTCAGGGGACGATATGGAATGCTGGGAATCGAACCCTGATTGGCTGCGTGCAAGGCAAACACTCTACCCGCTGTGCTATCACTCCAGTCCCTCCTTCACTCTCTTTAATCTAGAATAGTCCCTTTTTGTTTTGTTGGGTTCAGTTTTGGTTTGGGGCCATACCTGGCGTTGCTCAGGCCTTACTCTTGGCTCTGCATTCAGGAACTGCTCCTGGCAGGCTTCAGGGACCATATGGGGTGCCTCTCCTGCCCCAGTCCTTCTATTTTTATTTAAATGACATTTCCTATTAAAAGAAGCCATGACAGTTTTCTTGTAAGATGTTCTATAAACTGAAATTGTCAAGTGTGCTAAAGTTTAAACAGTGTTATTTACATACTTACAATAAAGACAAATGTCTCCTATGAAAACTAGCCTTTTGGAAACTGAAATATTTGTTTTGTGGACATACTTACTTAGCTATTCTAAGTGAGTAATCCTATACATCAGGATTTCTGTTTGTTCCATATATTTACCTCATTGATAATGTTTGGATAAGAAAATCTAAAATAATTAAATGAGCTTTACCATTGAAATCCGGGTGTCCTTGTACTTTGTCCAGGTTCATCAAGGCGTGAAAGGTTTTGTCCTGGATGCCACAGATGGCAGGGGTATATTAAATGCCACCATTAGTGTTGCGGAAATAAACCACCCAGTGACAACTTACAAAGCAGGAGATTACTGGCGTCTTTTGGTTCCAGGAACTTATAAAATCACAGCATCTGCTCGGGGGTGAGTTAATGAGTGCACCAAAAATCACATGCTAGTAATAAGTGTAGTTCATTCTGGAAGATGATTGTCAGAAAGACCCACAGAGCTGCTAAGCAATCTCAAATTAAATGCTAGATACACACTCAACCTTCCCTTAGTGGCCTCTGAGTGCATGAATTTTCAAATGGAAGAAATCTAAAGTTTGTAATGTGGCGTGACCTCTTTTACCCTCTTTCTCCCAGGTTCCCTGCCAAAGATCAGGCCATACCTACCTGTATCATTCCCTCATGAATAGTAACAATTCTTGGAAGTCTCTATTTGAAAATAAAGACTCTTGGTTTGAGTACTTCTAGTCATATTGTCCCATAAATACTATTTCACAAATACACCCTTTTTCAACCCTTGTTCACAAACTTATTCACAAACACGGATTTTTTTACTATCCTGTTTTACTATCCTGTCACTACAGTGAAATATTTGTTTCTGTTACTGATTCTTTAAGAAAGTCCATTTTTATTGAAAAAAGAAAAGTTTTATAGGGGCTGAACAGTAAAGTGGGTAGTGTACTTGCCTTGCATGCAGCTGCCTTGATCCCTGGTACCTTATATGGTCCCATGAGCCCCCCAGGAGTAATCCCTTAGTGCAGATCCAGGAGTAAGTCCTGAGCGCTGCTGGGCCTGGCTCAAAACCAAAATAAAACAAAAAAAAAATTTTATTTTCACAAGAAGTTTTTACTTATTAAAAAAGAGAAAATTAATTTTCCCTTAGGAGAAGAATTTATCTCTCCCCCTTTGCAGAAAGCTTAGAATTGGACCATCGAGTATATAATCTGGAACTCATTGTTTCTGCTTCTTTTTTATGTATTAATGTGTGTTTTTGTTTGTTTGTTTGTTTGTTTTCACAGCTTATCCCTTCCCTCACCCCCTTTCACTACCTATCTTATTTCTGAATCGTTAATTTGAATTTATTTAAGGCCAAGTACATGAACAAACTTACTGTGACCTTTTTAAAAAGTGATTTTCAAATATTTTGTGGTCCATAGAGGGATGAATCAGAACTTCCATACCAATGAATAATGAGGTCTTTTCTGTTTGTCATTAATTTTTGAGGTGTATAAGAAAACCTAGTGCAGCAAGGAATCTGATAGACAGGATAAGAACACATAATAAATTATCATAAAATTTTAAATGTCATTCCAGGAAGTGGTACATCACCTTTCTCAAGGAGACACACGTCCCCTGCATACCTCCCTTTCCCCAGCGCCTGGGATCTCCAGCTGAAGAAGTGTGACTAATCTGTCTTTTTTATTACAGATACAATCCAGTTACCAAGAATGTGACTGTCAAGAGTGAAGGTGCTATTCAGGTCAACTTCACACTTGTGCGATCTTCAACAGACTCAAACACCGAATCCAAGAAAGGAAAGGGGGAAAGCACCCACAGCGTTGATGCCAGTGATCCGACTACTAAAGAGTTTGAAACCTTAATAAAAGATCTTTCCGCTGAGAATGGGTTGGAAGCTCTCATGTTACGTTCCTCCTCCAATCTGGCACTCTACCGATACCATTCGTACAAAGATTTGTCAGAGTTTCTGAGAGGCCTGGTGATGAACTATCCACATATTACAAATCTTACCAAGTAGGTTTTGTCTTTTTCACTCTTTTCTTTTTGTTCATATAAGTTGTACTCATTTCTAGCTATATTGAATGGTTCTATTGAATGTATAGAGACATGAAGTTTATTTTGAAACAACTGCTTATAAATCTAACACTGAATTTTAGAAACTTTCATGTGGGAGAATCATTTGTTAGATGAGCAATGTATGATCCAGGTCTCCATGAAATGTAAAACTATTTGTATGATTTTTCTCATTAATTTCAGAACTACCCTCTCCACTTCTAAGTGATAAGTTTATATTCTTTTTAAATATTACTTGGCTCTGTTTGGAGAGGTATTGACCTACAAGATATTATGTGATCTTTTTCACTAGAAAATGAATGAAATCTGGGAGCCTGGGAGATAGTATAGCAGCTAAAGCTCATGCCTAGCTTGCCTCTGACCAGGGTTCTGTTCCCAGCACCACCTGGTTCCCCCAAAGCATTGCTGGATGTGTTCCTGGAGGCCTCAGCACTTACCTTTTAGGTAGCGGGGGATTGGAAAGCACCGCACTGCAAGACCTGAGATGCCTCACATCCTCCAGCCCTGTGTTAAGCTGCCATCCAGGTTGGCTGAGAATTGCCCCTGGGATCCCCAGGCCTCCTTGGATCTTCTTGGGAGCACTCAACCCAAAATAAAAGAAAGGAAATGAAACCTGGTTGCTGTCAGTACTTGGCTCTCTATTCAGTTTGTGTTTAATGAAGCCTTAGGAACTGACAACGATGTGTTTGAGTGTGCAGTGAAAACATGCAATATTGACTAATATAAAATAAAAACTAATATAATCTTGATGGCTAATACAGCCTTTTCCTTCACTTTCTGGGGCTCATTTGCCTCCCTTTCACTGTTTCATTTCAAGTCCTCTTTTATTCTTTTACAGTTAAATTATTTGATTATTTAATTCTTACTCCTTGAATACTGGTTTATAATGTCCATAAATACAAAGAGTGATATTTACCTTGACAATATCCATTACCTATTTTCCTTGCTGATTTTTTTGTTGTTGTTGCTAACATTATTTGTCCCCCCAATATGCAGGGTACCATTAGATGCTGGGGATCAAACCCAGGACTCCCATTTTTAAAAATTCCTGTCTACCTGGCCCCCTTAACTAGTTTTCTAGTATTTCTGCCCCATTCATATTTTAGTATTGTGAATCTTGGTGTAACATAGAGCTTATAGACACACTTATTTTAAAATAAAGAAGAGCATTAGTTTGCTATCCTTTTACTTAGTTTTTTACAACCGTCCAATTCACAAGCCAGTTCTTAGTTAAATATTTCTCTCCAACTATGCAACCCCCAAGAAAATAAGAAGATGGGAGACTTCTCTCCCATGGACTTTAAAGCATATTATAAAGCTTTAGAAATAAGAACTCTGTAGTACTGGGATAGAGCAGATTCTCAGACCAGTGAAATAAAATCAAGAGCCCAGAGAGAGACCCTCAGATATTCTGATATATGGCAAGATAATTTCAACAAAGAAGCTAGGTCCATGAAGTGGGACAAGGAAAACTTCTTTAACAAATGATGCTGAGAAAAATGTTTAGCCAATAGAGGAAAAAAAATTAATCTGCACCCTATCTCATGCCATACACAAAAGTGAATTCAAAATGGATTAGAGGCCTCAATATTGACCTGAATCTATTTAAAAAATTTTGAGATAAACACAGGTAGAACTCTGTAATTGATTCCAAAGATATATTCAATGAGTCATGTCATTAATGAAGAAAGTAGAAGCAAAAATAAACAAATAGGACTGCATCAAACTAAAATCTCTTTGCACTGTGGAGAAATGATGACTAGAATAAAAAGATTTCCTACTGAGTGAGAGAAAATATTCACTCATTATATGTCTGAGAGAGAAATAGTATCCAAAATTTATAAAACACTCAAAAACTTAGGAACAGTCAGGCACTCATCAAAAAGTGGGGAAAGAAATTAAATAGACACTTCACAGAAGACATACAGATAGCCAATAGGTATATGAAAAAGTGCTCTTCATCACTTACATGAGGGAAATGCAGCAACAATGAGATAGGACCTCTCACCAGTGAGAATTACGTATATTTTAAAAAGAGTGAAAACAATCAGTGCTGGCAGAGATTTGAGGAAGATGGTACCATCCCCTATTGTTGTTGGGAATGTCATCTGGTTCAGCATATTCAGAAAACAGCACAAAGACTTTTTAAAGAACTAAGAATTGAACTTCCACATAACCCAGCAATTCTACTTCTTAGCATTTGCTCCATGAGCACAAAAACATTCATTCAAAAAGATACGTTCATTTCAGCACTATCAACACTAGCCAAGATCTGGAAACAACTCAGGTACCCAAGAAAGATGATGAGTGGATAAAGAAGTTATAGCTATATATGCACAGTGGAACACCACTCAGGTATTAGAAAAGATGAAGGCCTGCATTTAACTGCTCTTATGGGTGGAACTAGAGCGTATCAGATTGAGCAAAAGTGAGTCAAAGAACAAATACAAAATCACCTCATATGTGGAGTATAAAGAAACATAGTAAAGCAATAATAGTGACCAGTGATGACAGGCCTTGAATATTTTCCTATAGAACTGAGTTCACCAAGGGTATGAGACAGGGCCTAGAGACAGTGGAACGATGCTGACATTGGTGATGGCTGTGGTGTAGCAACTTTGTACTCCTGAAACTAATATTAGTATTATTGGTAATAGCTGTAACCTATATATGCATATATATACTACATATATATGTTACTACATAAATGTGTAGTATATGTGTATACACACATGTATATATGTGTGTATGCTTATATATGTGTGTATATATGAGCATGTGTATATATATGCTCATATATACACACATATACATATATAAGCATATATATGCTCATATATACACACGTATACATATATACCAAGAGTATCCCACCTGCACGGCAGAGCCTGGCAAGCTACCCGTGGTATATTCGATATCCCAAAAACAGTAACAACTCTCACAATGGAGACCTTGGTGCCTGCTCGAGCAAATCGATGAGCAATGGGATGACAGTGATATATATATATATATATATATATACATATAAAATACAGCTGCCAGTGGTGGAACACACGGCAATTTCAGTGGTTAGCCAACAACCAGTAGGGATTTAGTATCATTAAGTAGTATCATGAGAAAGCTATTTTTTTTCCTTCCTTAACTTTTAGTAATTTTTCAATTCTAACATTTTTCCCCCATCTGAGTCTTACAAATATTCCAATCTATCAAAGAAAGCAGAAATTAAGTTCAGAATTCTTGAACAAGCAAATAATTTTATGTTGCTCTTATTTTGGGAAAGGGTTGAGGCCAGGGAATCAAACCCACAGACGCATACATGTAAAGCGTGTGTTGTATCACTGACCAGCATGCTTGGACCCTAAAGTGATTTTTTACTGTGATACTGGTGTTGCATTTTAAATTAAGAAAGAAGTGTCTTATTTACATTAGTTTAAAATATTTTTTGTAAGTAAGCTCCTCTACATTCACTGTATTTCAATTTTTCTCTCGGAATATGAATATGAGAGGCCAGAGAGACAATATAACAGGTAGAGTGTTTGCCTTGCATGCAGCTGACCTGGGTTTGATCCCTCAATCTCCCATACATTTCCCCAGGCACACTGCCAAGAGTAATTCCTGAGTGCAGAGCCAGGAGTAAGCCCTGAGCATTGCTGAGTATGACCCAAAAGCCAAAAAGAGAAAAAAAGAAAAAGGGAAAAAAAACCTGAATGTGAGGGCCAGAGAGATAATATAGAAGGTACAACACTTGCCTTGTATCAAGTCAAGTTAACTTGACTTGGTTAACTCCCCAGCACCACATAAGGTCCCCTAAGCACTGCCAGGAGTGATCACTGAGTATAGAACCAGGAATAAGCCTTGAGCACTGCAGGGTGTGGCCTCTTCAATACTTTCCTGTAGACAAAAGGAATTGAATGAGTTCATTTTAAACTCATTCATAGTGTTAACTTATCTAAATGGTACCAATTATGGAGACAGGATATAATAACACAGGGTAGGGCGTTTGCCTTGCACACTGCCGACCCGGGTTCAATTCCTCTGTCCCTCTTGGAGAGCCCAACAAGCTACCAAGAGTATCCCACCTGTACGGCAGAGCCTGGCAAGCTACCCATGGCATATTTGATATGCCAAAAACAGTAACAACAAGTCTCACAATGGAGCCATTACTGGTGCCCGCTCGAGCAAAACAATAAGCAATGGGATGACAGTGCTATGGTGCTACAGGATATAATATGTGACAATAGTATGATAATGACTAAATTTGGGCAAATGCTAATTTGGGTAAATTTTAAATTTGAGACTATTTCATATCTACTTGAATTTTTCAGTCAAGGAAAACTGATATTTTATGACACAATGGTTTAGTCTTTAAAGCCTCTTCAAAGCTTTTCATGTTTTGTTTTCTCTTTTAAAATCCTTAAGTTAGCATTAACAATAAGTGCTTGATTATTTGCTGACTTTTTGTTTCTGGGTTTTGAAAGTTTGGGACAGAGTGCTGAATATCGTCATATTTGGTCCCTTGAAATCTCCAACAAGCCCAATGTATCAGAACCTGAAGAACCAAAGATTCGTTTTGTTGCCGGTATCCATGGAAATGCTCCAGTTGGAACTGAACTGCTTTTGGCTCTGGCAGAGTTTCTCTGCCTAAACTACAAAAAGAACCCAGCTGTGACCCAAGTAAGAGACTAATCTATTTTAACCTGCTGTTTTTTGGAAAAAAATTCAGTGAAACCTTGATATTTAGTCATTAAATATTTTATTCCTTGTTAAATTTTATATAAAACACTTTCAGCCCATTCTTAAAAAATGGGTCATCTTTATTGTCTTTATTGTCTGCTTTAGCAGTTCATGATTGCAGAAAAGAACTCTGATTCAGAGATGTATGATGTATGTATGATTAAGCACCTTAGTTCTCTGTGTTGTCCTAGAGAAAGGCTCTGTATCTGCCTAAAAACTATTTGGGATAAGCTATAAAAAACTTGGGCATAAAAAACTTGGGCAAGGTTTATAATACCTGTTTAATAACAAGTAATAATACTAGTTTAATAACCACATAGAATATTTTACCTATATATTTAATCCTCAATCCCATAATTATATTATCTCTATATTTATGAAACTGGAGGCAAAGATATTTGATAACTTATAAGTGACTAGGATTTAAACCTAAGTGTGTGTCACTCAAAAGAAGTTATGCTGTTCATTATACCGTACTACTTCTTTCAAAAGAAATTTGAAAAGAATTATAATCATAATTGGGATCATACAGGATCTAATTAGAAGAGTTGAATGTGATAGATTTAAATCAGCCTTAATTAAGTTATTTTACCATCTTCAGCGAAAGTAATTCCACTGACTTTTCCCTGAGGTGCAAGGTATATCCCAGACATGTTTTTGTTTTATTTTTACATGGGAGAGTACTTTGGACAGTGTTTATCAATCTTGACTGTGAGTTTCAAGAAAAGGAATGGGCGTGAGGGGGATGAGTGTTTGGTGGCTGAGAACTGTTCCCCTGGCAGGCCCACGGCAAGGGACAGACGAAGGACAGGGGAACGGAGAAACAGGGACTGGGCCCCAGGTTGGTTGGTAGTCAGTTTATTTCTCTCTCCTCCCCACTGTCGTTCAATTTTTCCCCTTACAGCACAATCTTAGAGTTTTGGTCGTAGTCCCAATCATCATAGTTCCCTCATCCTCATCCACATAGTACTCTTAGTTCTCATCTAGTCCTTATCTTTCTAGTCCCCTTACAGCATAGTGATATAGAAATAGTGAAGGACGGGGGTACACATAGGTGGGGTTAAGCATTGTCATAACAACAAACAGGTGTAAAGCCCCTCCCTCAGGGGAAGTTCTAGGAGATTAACTCAACTACACAATCTCATCTGATTACTAGGAGATCTGCTCAAGGGCAGTATTCCATCCAGGGTGTATTGCTTTCTCCTTTCCTCAGCTAGTAATTCACTGAAACAATCATAGTAAATTTACTTCTTAAAATACTTCTAGTCATTTTGTATGAACACAGTAAGAAATATATTAAGCTTAAAGGTTGGCTTTTCCTGGGGACATCTCGCTATATATTCCAGACCACAGTCCTCAGACTAGGTTAGTCTTTCCTAACCCCAGTAGGGCCCTTATTCAGTTACTTCTTTTTGGGTCATGACAGAGTTTGTTCCATGACTCAGGATAGCTTAGAGCTTGCCCTGGGTCCATCCAGTCCCTTCGTTGGGATCCTCCTTTTGAAGATGTTAGGAAATAAGGGCAACTGAGGTTTAAGTCAGGTTAATATGATAAATGCACAGGAGTAAATATTTCAGAGTCAATTAACTCCCATATTACAAAGCATAGCATGAACTGTCTTCTTGTGTCTATATAAAAAAGGACATTGCTAAACCATGCAAATGATATAAAAGAGAAAAGCAACATAGGATTATTAGTGCTTGATGGAATTGGGTGTGCCTTAGGGGCACTGTTGTGGGGGTAACTCAATAAACCTAAGCTCCCTGGGGGAGGAGCAAGGACAGCCCAACGTTATCTAACACTTGGCTATACTTTAGAAGCACCTATGTGGTTTATTTTAAAATATAAATTCCTGGGACCCATTCCAGAGACAGAAGTATTCCTTTAAAAGTTCTGTGCGTTAGTTTAATAGTTGGCAGAGTTACTACTTACTGATTACATGGTTGCTTAAGACTATGTATATCCTAGATAAACTACCCACTAGGAATTTTAAAACATAGTATCTGAGGATTTGCCTTGTTGATTTAATTGGACTTGAACTAAAATGCTTTTAATTTGAACTCAGGGCCACAATTATTACACTGTGTCTGTACGTGGACACACATGCACACATATACACATACATGCAACTGTTACAAAGACCACACGTAATAACTTAGGGGGAAGAAATATCTCTTTAGGGAAGGATTTAAGGATCAAAGAATTAAAGGGTCTGAAATATTTTCAAGCTATATAATATCCAAAATAAACCAGGTTAGAAACATGGAATCAGAAATATAGTACAGGAATGAAGGTGCTTGCCCTTGCATGCAAATGTCCCAGGTTCAAATCCCAGGCAGCACATGTGGTCTTCTGAGCACTGCCAAGGGTCACTCCTGAACATAGAGTAAGGAATGGCCCCCGAGCACTGTGGGTATCCTTCTCCCCCCAAAAGAAAATAAATGTTGGGTGAAGTATATTAGTTCATGTTATATATGAGGTATTAATACCAATGTATCATCTAGAAGGGAAATGGTTTATAGGAATGCAAAGACTTTTTTTTATTTTTTAACTCTTCTGTTTTATTATTTCCAGACTTGCTCTATCATTGCTATGCATTTCAGTTATTTATTCATATATTTATATATTTCATACAAGTTTTTGATGAAAAAATATGCTTGACTATTATTACTAAACTAAGGTAATGGTCAGCACACCTTTTCTGTAAAAGGGTTTATAAATATGTATCATAAGTCTTATGGGACAAATAGTGGTTTGCTATTACTCAAGTCTGCCAGGGACACAAAACCTGGGCATGATTGTGCACCACTAAACCATGTACAACAGCAGGGGGCTGGAGTTAACCTGCAGCACTGGTCTTGGTCCCTGTTGTAAGTCATCGGGAAGTTTTGGGGAACATTTGTCATACAGTATTTGTGTTTTCTTAATTTATTTGGAGTAAGAGAGAGCTTTATGCATTTATTTTAGTTTCACCTTTTAAATCTATGTTTAAAACTAACAAAAACTGAGGTGTGAGGAAGGGTTTCCTTTGATTCCACGTAGAGCTAATAAACTCATTACTTTGTGTTTCTGTTCTAGTTGGTTGACAGGACTAGAATTGTGATTGTCCCTTCTCTAAATCCAGATGGGCGAGAGAGAGCACAAGAGAAAGACTGTACTTCAAAGATTGGACATACAAATGCTCGTGGCAAAGACCTGGACACGGACTTCACAAGTAAGCCACATTTTCAGGCCATTCAAGTGCCTTGCAGATCATTTCATTATCTTTTGTTAGAAGATTGGTTGTATCTGTATTATAGATGAGTAATGGAGTACTCTTTTTTTAAATTTTTATTATATCACCATGTGGAAAGTTACAAAGTTTTCAGGTTTATGTCTCAGTTATACAATATTCAAACACCATCCCTTCACCAGTGCCCATATTCCACCACCAAAATCCCCAGTATACCCCCCGCCCCCCACCCCCAACTGTATAACTGATGAATTTCACTTCATTTTCTCTTTACCTTGATTACGTTCCATATTGCAAAACAAAACTCACTATTGTTGTTGGAGTTTCCCCCCAAGAAAGACAGCCCTACTAAGGAAGCATTTGATAATTGGTTTCCCATTAAAAGATTGTATGTTTTCAGTTTTTAGAAAAGGTCACGCGGCCGCGCTAGTGGCCGCGCGGCTCGGATGTGTTCCAGTCCCGCAACCCGGAGCCATGTTAGTTGCTGCTCAGTGTCGCCAGGGCTCCATCTGGAGAAGGTGTACCAGCTGTACCTCCTCCGTCTGGATCCCTGGTGTTGCTGGCCCGGATTCTGGTCCGGAGCATTTCTCCGGCCGCATTGCTCACCAGACTGCCTTGGAGTACTTCTTATCGAGATTGTGGATATAATATATCCATGCACAGACATCAAGCAGAGTTTTTGAATATTACTTCTTTATAATTTGTAAAAGTAATTCAAATTTAATTTGCAAATGAAAAATTCTTAGGCAAATAACAATATTGGAAAGGGCTCTTTACTGAAGCCCTTTACTGAATATCTGAAGAGGGGTCCTTGACTAGAAATGTTTCTCTCTCTCCCATGCATGTTACCTACATATATATTTTGTTTTGAAGGGGTCTGTTTCTTACTCATATAAAATAACCAAATAAACATCTCTTCTGCAAAGTTTGTATTAAATAAATCATTGACACTTTCACATATGGGTATTTATAGATTTCTAACATTCTTAATTCATGGTAGTCAACTACCAATAATTCATGCATGCCAATAATCTCTTCACTCATTTCCTTACTAATGGACATTTAGTTTATTTCTAATTTTTTTGTTCTTGCAAATATGCTTAGAAAAACAGCCTGCTTTCTGAAAATCTTATTTTATTTTCAAGATTGGTTATATATTCCCTAAATTTTATTTTATTTTTTTATTTTTGGACCACACCTTGGCAGTGCTCAGGGATCATTCATGTTTCTGTGCTCAGGGGTCACCCCTTGAGGTGTTCAGGGGACCACATTTGGTGCCAGTGATGGAGACAGGGTCAGCTGGGTGCAAGGCAAGCACCTTTCACTTCTTGTTATCTTTCCAGCCCCCTAAGTTATACTTTAGAGGAGAAAATGCCCATTCCCGCTTTTTCAATAGGTTCATAAAATTTTGCTTAGAGTCACTAACATTTATATATTATCATGAAGTATGTAAAGCAGAAGATAAACTACCATTTGGAATGTATCTTTCTTCCTTAAAAGAGTGGCTTAGGGTATAATAAAATACCTGTCTATAGATCGTGTGTAAGTTTGCCTTTAGTTCAAGTAAGGAATGATTTCTTAACTATTCATACTAAAATTTAAAAGTTGATATTTTTTAATTGACTTTTCTGATTTTCAGGTAATGCCTCCCAGCTAGAGACTAAAGCCATTATTGAAAATTTGATTCAGAAACAGGACTTCAGTCTTTCTGTTGCTTTAGATGGTGGTTCTGTGTTGGTCACATACCCATATGACAAGCCAGTACAAACAGGTATGTGGAGGGGCTGGAGCGATAGCACAGTGGGGAGGGAGTTTGCCTTGCACGCAGCTGACCCGGGTTCAATTCCTAGCATCCCATATGGTCCCCTGAGCACCACCAGGAGTGATTCCTGAGTGCAGAGCCAGGAGTAATAACCCCTGAGCATTGCCAGGTGTGACCCAAAAAGAAGGAAAAAAAACAGGTATGTGGAATGGCACTTTACATGTGCACTATCTAAACTTAAATAGGAGAGTCCCTTAGGTATTATCCCATCTCATTTTTTTCCCAAATAGCGAGCATTTAAAGATACTCCATGAGCAAGCTACCAATCTAATGCTGTACAGAGATATCAACAGTTCAAATAGTTACTTTGAAGAAAAAGGTCAAGTTTAATGGTGATCCAGCTTTATTAAACATAGCTCTCTTACTACACCAATTCAATCCACAAGCATTTCTTAAATAATTAATGTAATTTAATTATTTTTGGAATATAAAAGTGAGCAATATGACAAACCTGCCTTATTCGAAACTTATATGAAACTCATAGGTAACCAGTATTAGTTTTATTAGTAATTCAGAATTGCCTTTCCCTGCCTGAAATCTTGACTGACTGTGCCTCTAATGAGTTGCTTATGGCATCTCTCTCGGGCATGAAAATAGTTTCTGTAGTTTTCACTGAAACTTATAGGGAGTTCTAATTCTTCCATTGTTGCCCCCAAGGTAGTAAGTCATATCAAGAAAAGTTTGTATCTTGGTGTGGTGTAGTCAGTTCTGTAAATTCATCATTAGTACCTTTTAGTTTAAGAATAATGTTTGTTCTTGATCTTATTAACCTGGGCTAAACAGAACTATGTAGCTAATTACAAAAATTCCTAAATAAACTTAAATGGGCTCTGAGATTTACTGGAAGTGGAAGAGGACTTTTGTATTCATAAATTTGAACTGGCATGGGGGACAGGGTTTATCTTTTGGATTTCTTTGCCAACTGGGTTGTTCTTTTTGTAGTGGAAAACAAAGAGACTCTGAAGCATTTGGCATCTCTTTATGCAAATAACCACCCCTCCATGCACATGGGTCAGCCCAGCTGTCCAAATAAATCAGGTAGGTATGTTCCCTGCCATTTGCTACTGTTTAATGCTGCTTTTGTCTTACAGTTTTGTTGATCCTAACCTCGCTCTTCTGCTTGCAGATGAGAATATTCCAGGAGGAGTAATGCGCGGAGCAGAGTGGCACAGTCACCTGGGCAGCATGAAGGTATAATTTTGAGCAGTGGTCCTTACTCATGGAGCCCGGTGGGTCCACAGGGCTAGAAAGGTTGAACTACTGATCTACCAGCTTGATTATAACTGCCCATCCATGGGTCACTGTGCAGGACAGTGCCAGTCTCAGGTGTAGAAAGATTGAAGAACTCTGCTTTAGAGAATACCCTGAGGGTGGAATTATAACTGCTGACGGAGGGGATGGATGACTAGTACAGGAAGGTGGCTGCATCTGCTTCATGACTCTCTTGACCCGGTGACCTCTAAATTAACCACTGACAGCATCACTTTTTCTGCTCTTTTTGTCATTTTACAATTCGGTGGCCCTGCTTTTCAGCTACAGTGTGTGTACTCATCACCCTATTTCTCAAACTTTTTCATCGCCACAAACAGAAACTCTGCTCTCAAAAGCATTAATTCTCCATTTCCTGTTACTTCTAGCCTCTGATAATTGCTAACTTACTTTCTGTCTCTGTATTTACCCATTCTCATTATTTTATGTAAGTGGACTCACACAGTATTTCTCCTTCTGTTTCTGACCGCTTTCACTCAGCTTTGGTGCACACCACAGGCTGATGTAGCCTGGACATTGCTTGTCACAGCCAGCAGAGCTGCTGGAACAAGGGCACAACTGTTGGGACCACACTTACCATACGTGGCAGTGCTTGGGGATTGAACTCAACAGCCTCATGCAGAACAGTCACTCCAGGCCACTGAGCTGTCTCAGAACCCTTCATATTGGAGTTTTGATCATTAATGCTGCTGTGTAAAAACACAAAAGAGGAGAGGGACCATACGGGGCTCTATCTTTCCCACTGCCGGCGTTCAGTAGTCTCATCAGTAGTCTCACGCCGCTTCCCCACCCCGGGGGAGGTTGATGGCGATGATGAGGCAGGCGAAGGAAGGAAGAAGGCCAAACTGGTTGCTTGATCAGTTTATTTCATTCTCTCTCTCTTCTTCTGAATCTGGGCCCCCTCGGCCCCACAGTCTTAGTTTATATAGCAAATTACATAAGGAGGTGGCACAAAGGTGGGTTTAACATCAACAAATCAACAAAGAAGGGTAAGACCATTTCTTGAGGAGATTAACAAAATCTCATCTAAGGAAATCTCATCTAAGGAGATCCACTCAAGGGTGTGTCAGGGTGTGAGCTAGTAATCTGCTTAAACAGTTACAGTAAATCTACTTCTAATATTTCTAACAATGTTATTCTGTATAGCACAGTAAGAGATATAAAGTTTGGTTTTTCCTGAGGACATCTCCAGACCACAGTCCTCAGGCCAGGTTAATCTTCCTAACCCCAGCAGGATCCTAATCTCATCATTACTTTTGGATCATGACAGCATTGTCCATGATCATGCCGTCAACTTATAGTTGAGTATTGTGGCGCTTTGGCCTGGCCTATTTCGATGCCAGGGTAGCACATAACTCACCGCTTGCCCTGGATCCATCCTGTCCCTCGTTGGGACCCTGCTTTTGGGGTGTTAGGAACTAAGGGCAACTGAATTGAGAAAGCAGATGCTCAGGAGTAAATATTATTGGAGTCAATCAACTCCCAAGTTACAAGCACAATATTGTCTTCCTGTGTCCATACAGAAAGGACATTGCTTTAAGGTAAACTATGTTCCCTAAGGCAAGGCTAAAAGGACAAACCCCATGTTATCCTACAGCTGCTGAGCATCTTTTCATGTGCTTATTAACCATTTATAAACTTTCTTTGAAGAAATGTCCCACTTGATTGTTTTCCTTTTGTTGTTGTTATAAGAATGCTTTATTTTGGGTGCTAAGCCCTTATCAGATGCTTAATTTGCCAGCAATTTCTTCCATCCTGTATGTTGTCTTTTCACATTCCTTTGATGCAAGTTTTTATTTGTTTCTGGGCTATACTCAACTGCGCTCAAAGCTTACTCCTGGCTCTGCACACAGGGGTCACTCCTGGCTGGGCTCGGGACCATATTGGGATATCAGGGATTGAACCCAAGACACTCGCATGTAAGACAAATGCCCTACCCACTGTACTATCTCTTCAGCCCTTGATGCAAGTTTTTTATTTTTGTTTTTTAATGAATCACCGTGAGGTACAGCTACAGACTTACAAACTTTCGTGCTTATGTTTCAGTCATACAATGATCGAGTAACCATCCCTCCACCAGTGCCCGTTCTCCACTATAAGTGTTCCTAGTATCCCTCACGCCCCCCCCCCCCACCGCCCGCCACCACCTCTGTGGCAGGTGTATTCCTTTTTACTTTCTCTCCTTTGGGGTGTTATGCAATACAGGTAGTAAGTGGCCATCCTGTTCGGTCTATCGTCTACTTTCAGCACGCATCTCCCATCCTGAGTGAGCCCTCCAAGTTGATGCAAGTTTTTAATTGTGGTAACATTTTCCGCATAATATGTTTTGGGCGTATGTGCCAGTGGATTTCAACCACTGGGCCAGTGCTATTCCAAAGAACTTCCTGCCAGTCCCCAAGGTTAACACACAGTTAACATACAGTGGTTTTCCAGTGCTGGTCTGTTTGGGTAAAAATTTGGAAATCACTGGTATACACCCCCCACCAACCACTGGATGACCCACCTTACTTGTCTCCTTCTCAGCTCTGGTAGCTATTGTTCTCATGTTAGCATCAAATGTTGGTTTCCTTTTTGCTTTTTGCTTATTTGTTTGCTTTGTTTCCTTATGTTATACATTGTGGAATTGTATGATATTCATATTTCTTTTTCCAACTTATTTCATTTAGCATAATCCCCTCATGGTGTAAGTTTATCGCCAAGGCAAGAGTTTGTTTTTTCTTAGAGTTGTCATGTACTTATAGCACATCGGTTTTATCTCACCCTCCAGCCCTCCGCTTAGTTGGATCCCATAGCTTGGCTGTTGTCAGTAAGCGCTGCACTGAACTTAGAGATGTGGCTGTCTTCTCAGAGTAGAGTTTTGTGTGACTTTGTTGTTTTGTTTTTGTTTGGGGGGCCACACCCAATGCTACTCAGGGCTTACTCCTGGCTCTGTGCTCAGGGATCACTACTGAATTGGGCTTAGGGGACCATATTCAGGGTATTGGGGATCTAACATGTTGACCGAGTTCAGGAAAAGCACCTTCCCTGCTGTATACTGTAAAATTTTATGTGTACAGCCCTCTCCACTTTAAAATTTTATTTAGATAAACTTGATTTACCTGATTGTATGTTAGAGAAGAATTTCACATGTCTTCAAAATATATCGCCACACTGCCCCTACCTCTGGAATACCAACATCTGCCACCACAGTCTGTGGCCCCTTTCTCCCACTGTCTCTGATAACCTTAGTTCTGTGAACTGAGTCCAAGGGTGGTGTTCCTATCCCCTGCCCCAGAAATAAAATAGTTTTATTTAGTGAAATATGATGGGAGAATGGGTGAGGGACAGAGAAAGGGAAAAAACGGGGAAGAGATAATGGAGACAGAGAGATGCTCTCAGGTAGGAGAGAGCCAACGGTATGGTACCTCTTAAAGTAAAAGAAAAGAATTATACATCTCAGAGTGAGGTGTGAACAACTCCCCAAATGGAGAAAGTTCTTTTATTTATTTTTTTTTCTGTTTCCTTTTTTTGCTTCTCTGTGTCCCACTTAACAGTGAGATCATTCTGTATTTATTTTCCTTCTGTAGTCATTTAGCATAACCCCTTCAAGTTACATCAGTGTTGATGTGAAAGGCAATATTTCATCTTTTCTTGTAGCTGGATCAGTATGTCTGCATGCGCGCCACGTGTGTGCATGTGTATGTGTGTGTGCGCATGTGTGTTTTCTTTTTTAATCTTGGAAGGTGGTACCTGTCCATTGAGCTGGCACAGCAATAACAGAGGATGTCTTAAAAGAGGAGGTAGGTCAGCCATGCCTCATTGTGCTCTCAGTGACTGGCAGTGCTGTGCCTGTTGGTTTGCTGAAAGTCTGGGGTTCTTTTCACTGTGCTAGATAAGAGGGTTTGATCTGTAGCTACCATATTGCCTCTAGACTGGCCTGTTCTTAGGCGTCTTGGAACCTGATCTTGATGTGGCTTTTTTTATGGTGGAATATCTTTTGAGCATCTACTTAAAGAACTGGGAGGTTCATTCATATTGACAATTATTCTGACAAGTAATTTTCTTCCATAGTCAACTGATCTAGAATTTTCAAGAACTTTGTAGCTATTTTTAAATCAGAAATCACCTTTGCTTTACATAGTGATAAACATTTATGTGTTCAGACCACTGAGAGGTAGTATGGCTATAAATTCAGTATCATCATCAGATCTGGCCTTTTCTTTCAGTATTGCACACAGGTTTTTGCTTTGGCCAGAAGGTCAGAGGAGATAGGTGAGATTCTGGAGCATATGCTTGCTGGAGCACAAAGCCAGGAGCAGCTCCTGAGCTCTGCTTGACATGGCCCCAATACAAAACAAAAAAGCAAGAGATTTAACACAAGGGGGAAATGATGCTATCAAGAATTGTGGCAAACACCAGGTCAGTAAAGGGTTGTTTTTCTTTCTTTTCACTTTTTGGATGGGGGAACACTGGCCATGCTACTCCCAGTTCTGTGCCTGGGGGTCTGTCCCAATAGTGTTTGGGGGACCACACTGTGCCAGGGATTGATCCCAAGCCTTCATTTTCTGTATCTGCTCATTCATTGTTGGGTGCAAAATAAATGTAGGCATGCATGTATCTTTTTTAATTAGAGATTTTATTTTTTTGTGATAGATACCTAAGTGTAGTTGCTGGATCAGATGGTAAATTTTTAATATTTGAGTCATCCATATTGCTTTTTCCACAGATGTGGAACCAATTAATGTACCCACCAGTGATGTTATACTACTCCGTGTGTGTGTGTGTGTGTGTGTGTGTGTGTGTGTGTGTGTGTGTTGCCATGGATGAAACCTAGGACTTAATGCATGTGAGGCATGTTCTCTGTCATTGAGCCACAGCCCCGGCTATTACCACCAAGAGTATAGGAAAGCTGCTTTTCTCCACATCCTCACAAACACTTGCTGTTACTGGCCTTTTTGAAACCATTACCACAAGTGTGAATGATATCTCATTGTCATTTTGATTTGCATTTTTCTGATGATAAGTGATAATGAACACTTTTTTGTAGGCCATCTTTATGTCTGTAGTCAGTGATCTGTTCAGCTTTTCCCCTGTTTTTTGATAGCATTGTTTTATGATTGTTGTAAACTAGCTTTTAATAGTCTTCAGGTAAATACCCAGAAATGAAATTACTAGGCCATATGGTAATTATATCTTTAATTTCTATAAGGAATCTTTGTGCTGTTTTCCATAGTGGCTGTCCCCATTTCTGTTCCCACCAGCAGTGCACGAGAATTCCTTTTTCTTCACACCTTATTTTTGCATATTAGCCCCTGGTCTAATAGTTAGTTTGCGAATACACTGCCTGCTACTAGGTTGCTTTAATGGCATTAAAATGTTTCTTTCACTGTGCAGATTTTGAGTTTGATGTGGTCCCACTTGTTCTCTTTCATTTCCTGTGCTGTTGGTGGCTACACCACAAAGACATTGCTAAGACTAATGTTGAAAGCTTATGACCTATATTTTTACCTGTGTATATTTTTTGTTTCAGATCTTAAGTTCTAAATCCAGATGTGCTGATCTGTAAACCATTTTAGGTTATTCTAACTTTTTTTGTTTTGTTTCATTTTGGGGCCACACCCAGTGGTGCTCAGGGTTTACTTCTGCACTTAGGGATCACTCCTGATGGTATTTAGGGGATCATATGGGGTGCTGGGAATTGAGCCTGGGTGGGCCATGTGCAAAAGCAAACGTCCCCTGCCTGTTGAACTATGTCTCCAGCCCTGTGCTAGCTTCTTAACAATGCTGCCCTCCTATCCATAAGTACAGTGTTTTCTTTTTCTATTCACTCAGGTCTTTAATTTCTTTCTAATATCATTATAATTATTACTCTTCTTCACATTAGAATTGTTACTATGGGGGTTCTTTAGCTGATCATTCCATTTACATGTACAGAATTTAGCTCATTCCCATTCCTGCTGCTTTGCTTTCTTATTAAGAACTTACTACATGTGAGGAAATTTGCCATTTTTTAAAATTTATTTATTTATTTATTTATTTATTTTGCTTTTTGGGACACACCCGGTGATGCACAGGGATTATCCTGGCTCTGCACTCAGGAATTATCCTTGGCAGTGCTCAGGGGACCATATGGGATGCTGGTAATTGAACCCAGGTCGACCGCATGCAAGGCAAACACCCTGCCCACTGTGCTATCGCCCCAGCCCGAAATTTGCCATTTTAATGATAAACAAAATATATTCCCTGGCTCATTGTACAAACTCTGTAACTGGTATAAAATTTGTTCTGTTCAAAAGTCTGAAGCATGTGCTTTGCATATGGAAGCCCCAAATTCATCCCTGTAATCACATGTTCTCCCTAAGCACCAAGCTTGAAGTAGTCCACAACAGCATCAGGTGTGCCCCCCCTCAAAAAAAACAAACACAAAAACCCACCAAAATAACTAAAAGCTAATACTTAGAAATTTCTCTATCTTCTCATAGAAAAGACAGTATTTGGGATAAAACTGTTGAAATCAGAAGTAATATGGACAGAAGTCAACAGTTCTGGTTAGATTATGGGGGTATAATGGAAGAGGAAAGTGAAAAGAATTTGCTACTTTGGGTGCTTTGCGTTAGGAAGAAATAGGAAACCTCTGAAGTTTTGGAGCAAGGATACAGTGACATGATGTGAGCTGTGCTCTGGAAAAGTTCATGTTAACTAAGTAATGCAGTTCGGAAGAAGACATTATGTTGCAGGGAGACTGATTTGGAATAGCCCAAACAAAAAACCCTGAGAGCTTAGACAGGGCAGAGGTCATGAGAGTGAAGTCAGGAATAAAGTTTCAGAGATAACTATACAGATGAAATTGACTGAATTTGGCTAATTACAAATAGTAGTGAGCAAAAGAAGTGAACGACAAGAAAAATACCATTTTTTAAACATTGAGATAGTACAGCGATAAGGGTGCACATGTAGCACATGCATCTGACCTGGGTTTGATTCCTAGTACCACATGATCCCTCCAGCATCACTTAGATACAGCTCTGGAGGCTTCTGGGCAGTGCTGACAATCCCAGGTAGGGCCACCGTCTGCCTGAGCACCACTGGACAG
Source organism: Sorex araneus (assembly GCF_027595985.1). Classification (NCBI taxonomy): domain Eukaryota; kingdom Metazoa; phylum Chordata; class Mammalia; order Eulipotyphla; family Soricidae; genus Sorex; species Sorex araneus. The sequence goes on along the minus strand of NC_073304.1, from coordinate 193,436,477 downwards.
CTCAAAAATGAAGCTAAAAATGAAGTTTGTTTTTTTTTTTAGTTAAACCATTAGCTGAAATTGAGGAAAGGTGGCAAGTGAGGTTTTGACTCTTTCCTGGCTAATGCTATAGTGCAGGCATTAGGTCTGTCAACAACAGACTTGAAAGAGCCTCCAGCTGAGACATCAGAAGGCTTGTGCTTCCCCCATCCAGGCTTTCAAGAACTACCATGAAATGCCAGGGATTCAAGGGAATCTGGATCTCTGCATGTACTTATTTGTCCATTTATTTATTCAACAAATCCTAATAAGCATTTTTCTGCCAGGTATTATGGGAATCACTGAAGGGATACTAATGAATTAGGTAGCACCAAAGAGTTCCATAGGAGGCTCAAGTTTGATCTCAGCACCCTTGACCTCTTGGGCATTGCCAGGAGCAGATGCTGAGTCCAGAGCTGGGAGTTATCCCCAAGCACCAACAACTGTGGCACAAGAACAATGAAACAAACAGAGTCCCGGTGCTCAAGGGCTCTCCTAAGCATGGCCATGTTCGTGACTATGATAACACCCACCAGCTTGCTCATATTTGTGTAAAATGCTACCGTTTCTGATTCAGATCACCTACATTTTCTTTTATGTGTGTGTGTGTGTGTGTGTGTGTGTGTGTGTGTGTGTCATATACAAATCCTTACTTTTACTCTTACTAATTTTCCTACATTTGTTCTTGAATTTTTTATGCAGGATTATAGTGTCACCTATGGCCACTGTCCAGAAATCACAGTCTACACCAGCTGCTGCTACTTTCCCAGTGCTGCACAACTTCCTAACTTGTGGGCAGAAAATAAAAAATCTCTTCTAAGCATGTTGGTAGAGGTGAGTTGTTTTCTCTTATAGAAAAGCATGTTCCCGAAAATCTCCATATTTTGCCAAAATTCTGTATTGTTTATTTAAAATATTAACAGAAAGGAGGAGAGTTTTGTTCACTTTATGTTGCCTGAATACTGTTCACTTATCTGGAATTTGCTGTAAGGTCATTTAGTCCTATGAAGATGGTGCAGGGACTTTCCTTTAAAAATCGGAGAGTTACTGGAACAGTGTACTGTGGTGGAAAGTAAACTGGTCCAGGCATCAGTTCTAATACTCTTAGTATCTGACTAAGTCAGGATTCTCTTTTCTCTTATTATCTATTCTCCTATATCAATTCCTCTGAAGCTGTGATGGGATAACAAAGACAAAGACAGTGGAGAAGGAGTAATAGCCAGTCTTGCTGGGGGGAGGAGAGAGGAAGGGTTGTTTATTTTGTTGTTTTGTCATGTCTCAAGCTATTGGCCCTGGACAATCTGGCATAGGAAGACAATGATTACTATAATCAATGTTTTTCAGGTTCATAAGGGAGTTCATGGATTTGTTAAAGATAAGACTGGAAAACCAATCTCTAAAGCGGTCATTATACTCAATGAAGGTATAAGAGTGCACACAAAGGAAGGAGGTTACTTCCATATCCTATTAGCCCCAGGTGTCCATAACATCAATGCCATAGCTGATGGGTATCAGCAACAACATTCACAGGTAAGAGACTCAAATAATATCTTGTAAATTCTTACTATTAATAGTAATTTCCCCCTTTTTTTGAAATCACAATAGAAAGCTTACAGGGAATAAAATGAAAACATCACCATCTCTTTAGTATAACATCTTGTTATCCTTCTTCCTTTGATAACAAACAGGAATTTTTTATAGCATTTTATATACATTAGATCAGTGTTTTTTCAGCCATTTGATATCTGCAGATGTCACCAGTCTGCGACTGGCAGTTGAAAACCACTGCCTTAAATAAAAGAGTATCTCCTTTGTTTGGTATATAGCTCTAGAAATAGAGCAGGAATGCATGGTGCCCTAGGTAAACCTTTCCCTAATCCATGCCCTTTCTCCATCTAGGTCTTCGTGCATCATGATGCAGCTAGTTCTGTGGTAATAGTCTTTGACACTGATAATCGGATATTTGGTTTGCCACGGGAGCTTGTGGTAACTGTAGCAGGTAAAGAAATTGAAATTTTCTGCAGCTGACATTAAAACCAGTTCTGAAATTTCACACTGAAAGAGGAAAATCTCCCCAATCACCCGAAATGCAGCACTTTACTTCTGGGTCTTTGTCTAGTCAGAATTTTCCCAGACTCCATTCTGGCCTGTGTTCTTCTGTTTGCCTCCTCATACTTTCAGATTTGTACTCAAACCATACCTTGGTACAAATTCCTGCTCTGAATACTAAATAGTAACCAGTCACCCTCTTTTTCTATTCTAGCACTTAGCATTATGTGACATTATATATTTAATCATTTATTTGTTACTATATCATCTTTTCTCATTGAAATATAAGCCTTGAGAAAACAAGGAATCTTTCTGTATTTGCAGCCCCTAGAGCCATGATCTTAAGAGTTGAGAACTGGGGGCTGGAGCAATAGTACAGCGGGTAGGGCATTTGCCTTGCACATATCTGAATATCGATTCCCAGCATCCCATATGGTCCCATGAGCACTGCCAGGAGTAATTCCTGAGTGCATGAGCCAGGAATAACCCTTGAGCATCTCTGGGTGTGACCCAAAAAGCAAAAAATAAAAAAAGAGAGAGTTGAGGGCTAAATGAGTGATTCATTTTATAGGAAAATCATAAGTACCTTTGACTTTTATTGTCCTTTTTTTTCTTTTTTAAAGATCCTAGAGGAATGAATCATTCATTTTCTTCAGAATTAGTGCTTATATTACTCGAATTCCTGAGAGAGTAGAAATACGTGATTGAATTATAAATGCTTGCTTTATTGTATCTTTTCAAATCTTGGTTTATATCTAAAGACAATTTAAACTTCATGCAAAATAACTTTTATTAGTGTTCAGGAGAGATCCTTAGTTAAGTGAGAAATGGTTACATCATTGAATCTGTTGTAGGATGCCTAGAGATCTTAGCATGGACTAAATAAGAAGTGAGTCAGACTTATTCTCTCAGTTCCGTGTTCTCCCTTGAACATGTAGTTCTCTTTCTCTCCCCTCACATCTAAGCAAATTTCATTCAATAAAAACTGCCTTTCGGGGCTGGAGCCATAGCACAGCGGAGAGGGTGTTTGCCTTGCACATGGTCAACCCAGGTTTGATTCCCAGCATCCCATATGGTCCCCTGAGTACCGCCAGGAGTAATTCCTGAGTGCAGAACCAGGAGTGACCCCTAAGCATCACTGGGTGTGACCCAAAAAGAAAAAAAATACTGCCTTGCTTCACTCAAAGAAAAAAAAAAAAAGGACTAGATCACTAAGTGGTTAGAAATACAAGTGCTAGGATTTAGCCAAGGTTTAAATCTGGCTCTGCTATCCACTTGCTCTCATTAGTTTATTATATATATATATATATATATATATATGTCTTTTTTTTTTATCATTATTGTAGTAATGATTGGGAGAGCATCATATCCAGCAGTACTTAGGGCTTACTTCTGGATGTGTGCTGAGGGGTCACTCCTGGTGAGACTTGAGGGACCATATTTAGTGCTGATGATCAACCCAAGTCGGCTCTGTATAAGGCAAACAGCTTATCCCCTGTACAATCTCTCTGGCCCCTGTAATTAAGACTCTTCTTCAGACAGCCTTATATATATAAATGCTTTATACACTGATGAAGCTTGGAGGAGATGAAAATTTATTGGAAAGAAAAAGTAGAAGTTATTGATAAAAGGTAACAGAACACACTTTAATTTCATTGTGATAAAATGAACAATGTATCTATGTCTGCATGCATGCATAAGTAGCTGGGAAAATATGTACTAGTGTTATTGAAAATGATTTCTGGGTTCCAGGCAGTTAGCTCAAATAGTAGAACATAGGTCTAATTGTGCAAGACCCTGAGTTTGATCCTGACCTCGCATGGACCCTGAGCACTTCTGGGAGGTGGCACCATTCAAAAATGAATCTTTGGTTAAAGGAAATGCGAAGATTTGGGGGATGACTTATTAGTATTTTTGCTTATCTATATCTTTCTACTTTTACACAACATACACATTCTGCTGCTATACTGATAAAAGGGTGTATTTTTTTTAAGTGCATGAAATAAAAATAAAGCAAAGATTATAAAAGTGCCACTGTAGGCAACTGATTATTTCTAGCCTTAAAGTAGAATGTGACTCACATGCTGGTTTTGTTTGGCAGGTGCCGTGATGTCGGCATTGATCCTAACAGCTTGCATTATTTGGTGCATCTGCTCAATCAAGTCAAACAGACACAAGGACGGCTTTCATCGGCTCAGGCAGCATCATGATGAATATGAAGACGAAATTCGCCTGATGTCAACTGGCTCGAAGAAATCCCTCTTAAGCCATGAGTTCCAGGATGAAACGGACACTGAAGAAGAAACATTATATTCTAGCAAACATTGAATCACAGCCTTGAGTATTTCCCAGCATAAGTACCAAGCAAAACTACAGTTCCTTTTGGGAGACAACTGTAGTTAAGAAGATAGACTATCTTGCTTCTTCAAAGAGCTTTGGGAAGTTAACTTGCTAAATTTCTATTCTCTGTGAATTTGGCTGGCAGTTTTGAACTTCCCTTCCTTAAAATACTTAAACCTTTTTTTAAAAAAAAAATCTGCTTTCTATTTATGCAGCAGAGATGGAACAGCCACTTTATTTTTCTTTTTAATTTAAAATGAGCTATTTGAAGCTTATGTGATAACTACATAAAGCCAACTAGTGGATGTTGTATTACACTGAGCGTTTACTAGTGGCTTTAGCTTTTTTCTTTATTTTCAATGGCCAAAAGAATCCATAAACATTAAGACAGGGATAGAGATCAGAATCTGACACATAGCTTTAAAAACTCAAGGTTTTCTCAACCAACTGAAGAGTATCTTTTCTAGTTATTAAAAAGCTGGAGTTCTCTTTTATTATTCAGGTTTAATGAAGGCTGAATTGATTTTAAAATATAATATTTGGAAATTAATAAATGGGCTTTTTTGCATTTGGCTTTTGCCTGTTCCAGGGCTTGATCAGAACTTAAGAGCTGTGCTCCACGCAGGATTTCACTACCTCTCTTCCAAGGGTCAGCAAAGTTCTAAATATCCCCATTTTTAAGGGAGAACTTACTGACTTTGTTGTAAAGATCTAAAGAGTCCATTTGAGTGGAGCTGAGAGGGAGACCTAGCAAAACTCACGTTGCCTATCTTTTCACTTGGTAAAAACCCACCGGTGCTGCTGCTTTTATCTGTGAAGCACTAGTGTATTGTAGGAAAACCTGATTCTTTCATATTTGCTAAATTTGAACCTTTTTCTGTGCTGTACGCGTATGGTTTCCAGATGACCCAGCGATCTGCAAGATCTGAATCCTACTGAATCCATATCAAGAGTGGACAAAACATGCTTACACATTTTAGCCTATATTTGAACACAAAATTATCAACAGTTCTTGCTTCAGCCCAAGTCTGTGCCCTGTAGTAGCATATTGATACTGAAATAGCTTGGCCAATCTTATTCATAACAGGTCTCTGCAATTGATTGGGTTCTTGGTCCTGATATTTCACTTGATATGGTCTCTTTTTGGTCAACCTTTTTATTCAATGTTGAGGTGAAAGCATTTAAATATGGCTTCGTCCATTAAACAAAGTGCAAACTGTGGACTGCCATGTGATATAACAAAGGTGAGAGTGTGATCTTCACTGCCAGTCAGGTTACTGCAAAGACCTGAAGATTTACATTTTCTCATGAATGTTATATCATGCTTCTCAATGGAAAGTATGCTATTTGTAAGCATAAGTGTTACCAATGATAATGGCTTAATACCTTTGAATGTGGTAATGGCCAAGTTGCTGCTGAACTTGTACTAATTCAGGGGATCAAAAAACTTACTTTCATCTTTTCAAATTGTATTCTCTGTCCATTGGATATTCATTGCTGTTGATTATCCCAAAGCCTTCCAGGGAAATGGTTTACCACCCATGTAGATTATGCAACTCAATTCTGTAAAGAATGTACCCAAAATGTCCTCATAAAAAGATTTGGCAGTTGTATTGTGCAGGAAGTAAGGCATTTGCCTTGCCTGTAGCGTCCATGACCACGACCCTAAGAGCAAATACCCGGCACCACATATGGACCCCTGAGCACAGAGCCAGGAAGTCTCTGAGCATCAATGGGGGGAGGAGGGTCACAAGAACAAAAACAAATTGGTTTAGCAAGAATAGTGAAATCATGGCATTTGTCATTGTGTGTGTTAAATCTGGATGGCTGAAGGTCAAGCTATTCTTTCATTAATCTTATGATTAACAGCTCTAAATTTTGAACCCATGCTACCCCACTTTAATCCAACCACACACAGAGAAGAGATTTTGTGAGGTGCTAAAGCCACACATACCTGGTATATATGATTTAATTCCCAATCATTCTTTTAGAGGATACTGTGGTGGTATTTGTTCTTTACAGCTTTATTTTTAAGAATGCAGAGTTGACCAGGGGTCTCTCCATGACTGGCCTTGTTTGGAATACTACAGGTAGAAATGAAATAGTTGATGTGATATCCTTTACTATCTTAGCCTTGGTCTTCACTACAGGATGCCTTTTAAATTCACTTCTCCCTTCAGCTGACCTTATCTTTAGCTATATATCAGTGACTGGAGGTCATGCCTTTTAAGCATGTATGATTTTTTTTTATAAATAAATATATAAATAGCTCTCTTAGTAATTTTTTGCTGAGGGAAAATCAAATTCTGCTATAAATCTTTAATGAATTTCTAAAATAATGTGTTGCGCTCTAAAGCAAGGCCTTCTCCACCTGAGTTAGCTATTAAGATGAATGTACATACGGGATTGTGACTACTGTGTTCTCAGCCCTGCTTTGTCATTTATTTGTGGTCTCTCGTTATAGATCACGTTAACTGCTTTAGGCATTGAAGCCATAGGGGATGGGGAATGCATTTTTTCAGTGTTTCTCCTAGAGACTTTCTAATTTCCCTAGAGTGGTGGAAGTAAGAATCACAGTATTAAGAAATTTGCCCAAATCTGAGTTGTGCCTATCTTGATTCACAAGGCATGTTTTGTTGGTTGATTTTGTTTGTTTGTTTGTTTGGGTTGTCCTTTTTGTGATCGGTTTGTAAGCCTTTTCTCCTCCAAGCTCCTACATAAAAGCAAAGTGATCGAGTAGGTAATGTTTAAGTGATTGCTTGTCACGTGTGCTGAATATGCAGCTCAGTAAGTCGAACTTCAGTTAATTTTAAAAGGAAGATCATTGGTTTTCATGTATGTTACTGAACTTACTTGGGTGGTGATTGGAACCCCGTCCAGTTAAGGAATGCTTTCAGTTCTCATTGGAGGGGATTCATTTTGGGAGTCTGTCATCCTCCATAATGGAAACATAATGTATATTTGAACCCAGTGTGATTGCTTCATCTTTGGTAACTTTCACCTGAATGGGACTTATTGAATTAATGGATATTGAGCTTAAAACTAATTATAAGTTTACAAATAAAAGGTAATGCTTATGCCTGAGCTTACTGTGTTTCTGAGCTAACAACAGGTTACTCAGTAACTGTGACCTGCTCCTCCATTTCCATTTCTTCTTGGCAGTAAATAATTCATTCTGTCTTCTTATTACTAGAAGTGCACGTGTGCCAGGTTTTATCCCTGCTGTATTCAATCTTTCTGGCTATGGGATGATGTAATAATGTCCTATATTATGGTTCTCGAGTGGAACTGTTTTTAGTAGTAGCAACTTTATTGTTATTACAGAAAGATTCCACAATGATTGATGTTCAATGGTTTATATCTAGCAACTGTTTTATAACTCCAGATTTCTGATTTGTTTTAATTAAAGAGAACTGGAGGGGAGGGTTGTTTCGGGCCCTTGGTTAATGTCATCTGAATTAGGGTTTCTAGTTCATGAAGAAATACCGATTTTTCTCCTATTTTTAGGAATAATTAATACTCCATTTGACTTTCAGAATATTGTCCTAGTTGGCCTGGAGCGATAATACAGCAGGTAGTTGCCTTACACACAGCCTACCCAGGTTCAATCCCCAGCATCCCATATGGTACCCCAACCACCACCAGGAATAATTCTCAAGTGCAGGACCAGGAGTAAGCTCTGAGCATTGCCAGTTGTGCCCCACCCCCAAAATGAAATTATCTTAGTTGATTTTTTATTTGACTGATCATGAAATCTGAAGAGTACCCTACCGTTTGAGAAAATTGGATAGAGATTATGTAAATATGTATGATTATGGCTTTTCTAAATGGCATAACACAAATGTACAAGCTACATCCTGTGCTGGCCATGCTACAGGTTTTCTGGAGATGTGATGTAATAGAGGGTTTTTGTGCTCTGATTAAAAATCAGCATTTCAGGGCAGGAGTAATAGTACAGTGGGTCGGGCATTTGCCTTCCACCTGGTCGACCCAGGTTCAATCCAGCTTCTCATATGGTCTCCCAAGTACTGCCAGGAGTAATCCCTGAGCATCGCCAGGTGTGACCCAAAACAAAAAATAATAAAAGTAAAAATGCAAATGAATCAGCATATCAGCATTCCATTTTTTTCCCAGAATGACATTACCCAGCTCCAGAACAATGTTAGCTCTCTCTATATATATGAGGTGCCCAACACTCATTCATCTCAAGTCTGGTTTATTTCATGCACTGTGCCTTCAAATGAATTTCTAAAAGGGACTAAATGAAGTTGAATAGTAGTTTTAAAAAGTCAATCTGTGTAATTTATGTGAAATCTAACTGTAATGAGGTCCTTTCTGTTTTTTTATATGTAAACAGATCTACTAATCCTGTATAAAAGTTATTTTACGATGTTTGTCTTTCTTTGTGTTTTGTCCCAATCTTTTTTTTTTCTAAGAAAATTAGATCAGAAATAGATCAGGAAAAAAAGTTGCTGTTTCATTGTCAAAGTTCATGCATTTTGTGTTCTACTTATCCTATGGTAAAAAAAAAGTAGTACCAGGCTACAAATGAGGTATATAGAGTGTTCTTGTCTTTCATGAGTTGACTGAAAAGAAAGTTGTATTTATAAAATAGTGTTATATAATACCCAGCTATTTGTAGCTCAGTTAGATTGGTGTGTGTCCAATCATTCCACACAAAGCTGTCAGTGGAAAGAATTATGAGCTCATTTCAAACATGTATGTTTCCTTTGTTTCAGGTAAGACTAAAATAATGTGTCCTAGCACTTTTAGGCATAGAAGTGATGAATTCAGCAGTCCTTTTCAATTAGGAACATTTTGTTGATACAGCTTTTGTAGGAATTAGGAAAGCAGAGTTATCAAAGAAGCAAAGACTCTGCTGACATGGACTCATAGTCAAGACCAAAGAAATAGAAATGAGAATAAACTGGAAAGATAGTACAGAGGTTAAGATGCTTGCTTTGCACACTGCTGATCCCAGTTTGATCTGCAGCACTATATACCATACCCCAAACACCGTCAAGAGTTATCCCCATGCATAATCAGAAGCTGAGAGTACCACAGAATGTGACCAGAAAGAGGAGGGAAGGGAGCATAGGGGAGCGGAAGGGAAGGGACTGGGAACGAAAGGGAGGGAGGGAGAAAGGAGGAGGAAGGGTGAGAGGTGGGAAAAAGGGAGGGGGAGAAGAAGGAAGGAAGGGAGAAAGGAAGAAGGGAGGGAGGGAGGAAGCAAGGAAATCAAGAACAAACTACTTCAGTAGTAACTGGTGCCCTTTTTGCAATGTCTCTGCTGTAGAGTAAGTATGACAGATTCAGTATTGACTTTGGAGTTGAGTCTATGATTAGCTCTCAGCTCTGCCAGTTGCTTCCTATGTTACCTTATATTAAAAAGAAAAAAAAAACATCGAATCCTGATTTTCTTACCTATTGAAGAACAATGCTTGACAGGATTGTAGTGAGTATAAGATTAAGTGTTTAGCAAAAGGCCTAACATAACATTTGACTCAACGTGGAAACACTGGTAATGATCACTTTTGATTTGCTTATTTATGATTCTTTTGGGGGGGGGCACACCTGGCAGTGCTCGGGGATTGCTCCCAGCTCTCTACTCAGTGATCACTCCTGGCTATTTAGGGGACACATGGGATGCTGAGGATCAAACCCGGATTGGCTGCATGCAAAGCAAGCACTCTACCTGCTGTACTATCTCTCCGTCCCCTTTGATTCATTTTTTGTTATTTTTATTAAAAAATAGTAACAAAGATATTGGAGGTCTTTCTTTTTCTTTTAGAAAACTTACCTAGATATGAACACTAAAAAGAGAAAAGCTATCTTGATTCTATAGATTGTCTATAGGATGGTAGTAAATTCTGAAAATTGTACCAATTGCTTCATATTTATATTTAGGTGAAATTAGGTTGTTTATTAAATGAAAACTCCCATATTTAACTGCAACCAAAAGTCTGAACAGTGATGATAATTTCTTTCCACCCCAAGGTTTAAAATAGTTTCCTGAATTTTTCTCAGTATCTCATAACTGCATATCATAAACAGTCATGTGCTGATTCTATTCATCTCTTCACATAGTTTTCTCAATAGGTAATGGTGCTCACTTGAGTTATGAAGAGATATCATTGTTTAGGTCTTCATTTCTAATTCTCACTTGCAATGAGAATGCCAGTTGATTCAATGCAAACATTAAAAATATACCATAAATTGTCAGGGGAGAGAAAGTACAGCGACCAAGACCTTTGCTTTGCATGTAGCTGATCCCACTGCAATCCCTAGTACTACATATGATCCCTTGAGCACTGCCATTAGTGATCCTTGAGTACAGAACCAGGAGTAAGCCCAGGGCACTGGTGGGTGTGCCATTTCCCCCCCCCCAACTGTCAAAATTTCACAGCAAATGAAACCAGCTAATAAAATCTAATTTTAACCTTATATCACAGTTACAACCTATGTTAGTTCATAAGTGTAATGCAAGCCTGTTGCTACTTTGACATTTTGTCTAGGGTCAGATGGAATCCTGTTTGTACTGTGAGAACAAATGTTGACAAAGTCAAACAAAACTTGGAATAGAAAGTTATTAAAGTGTACAGCCCAGCCTAGATGACTGAAGCCAGAAGAGTAAAATGTTATGATTAAAGTAGGGTGGTTGGGGCTGGAGAGACAGACAGCAGTAGGGCGTTTGTTGCATGCAGCTGACCTGGGTTCCATCCCAGGCATCCCATATGATCCTCCGAGCAATACCAGGAGTAAATCCTGAGTGTTGAGCCAGGAGTAACTTCTAAGCATCGCCAGGTGTGACCAAAAAAAAAAAAAGCCAATAAATAATTTTATTTAAAAGTATTAAAAAATAATTTTAAAAAATTAAGTAGGATGGTTGAATAGCAGAGTTTTTAAGTAGATACCTCAAGTCCAGAGAAGGGGCTGGGGAAATAGAGGGGCTCTGGTACAGCCTTTGTATGTGCCAGACCAGGGCTCAATCCCTGGCACTATATGTGCCCTCTCTCCCCCCCCCCACCCCATCTGAACTACTGGGTGTGGTCCAATAGGCTCCTGAGCACTGCCAGGGAAGCCAGGGAAGTCCTGGGACCACAAGGCCTGGGTAGCATCTCATTCCCAATCCCTCACATTCATCCGCCAGCCGCTGGCTGAGAATCACCAGGAACGGACACTGAGCTTCTGGTGCCACTTTGGAGCTCCTCTCAAATGCAGAGAATAGTTGAACTAGCACTTCACCACAGAAGACATGCAGATGCTAATAGGTCTATGAAAATATGCTGATTGTCAGGGAAATGTAAAACACAATAAAAATGAGTCACACCTATGAGAATAAACTATCCAGAGAAATGGCTCAGTGGTAAAGCACATGCCATGTATATGCAGGGTCTTGGGTTTGAGTCCCAGCACCTCCCAAAATAAGCTTTATTTTTAAAAGCCAGAAACAAGTTCTGGTAGGGGTGGGGAGAAAGTTACCTATGTATATTGTTTGTGGAAACAAATTGGTGCAATCTCTGAAGATTTTTCACGATACAAATAATTGGACTGGAGCAAATATACAGGGGAACGCTCTTGCCTTACATGTGGTCTAAACAAGTTTGGTCCCCACCACCACATGGTCCCAAGCACTTCCAGGAGAGATACCAGAGACAAAAGTAGGTCCTAAGAACCATTGGGGGTGTGGCTCAACTCCCTACCCCCCAAAATTAAAAATTGAGCAACTATAATACTTCTTCTCGGTGGGCATCACTGAAGTAACAACTAAAATGCAGTTTAATCCATTTGTGCCTTTTGACCACAATAAGAACCACAGAAGTGTTTTTTTTCAAAGCACCTTTCCCCATTTGCAGGAAGATTATGTCCGTCCCTCTTTTCAAATATACAAAATATCTCATCTTCAGCGAACAAATACAGTGGGTAGAGAAGTAATAGCTCTCCTGGGCACCTGCCCCAGTAAGGTGGTACCACTAGATTAAAGCTGGACAAGACTGCATAAAGATCCTTGAAGGCAAAACCAAATCTGCCAAGTAAGAAAGGAAAAGGGCAAACAAATTATTGAGAACACGCTGCCATAAATTTTTCTTATATGCAGCTAGGTGGTCACACCCAGGAACTGTCCCCGGCGCCATGTAATCCCATCAATGGCCAACATCCAGAGACTATAAAACCAAGCTCCCAGAAGTGCAAGGCCACAAAGCGGCCTCATGACATCTTATAGCCTAGTTCTTCTTGGAGAACCTTGCAAGCTACCGAGAGTTTCTTGCCCTCATAGGAGAGCCTGGCAAACTCCCTGTAGCGTATTCATATGCCAAAACCAGTAACAGTGATGGGTCTCATTCCCCTGACCCTGAAAGAGCCTCCAATGCAGCACCATTGTGAAGGACGAGTAAAGAGAGGCTGCTAAAATCTCAGGGCTAGGACGAATGGAGACGTTACTGAGACTGCTCGAGAAGATTGAGGATCAATGGGATGATGATGATGATGATGATGATTATGATGATGATGATGATGATATGCAGCTTGAATTATAAGATGTAAAATGAGGAACTGGGAAGATGGTACATTAGGTAAGGTGCTTGCCTTGCATGTGGCCAACTTGACTGTGACCCCCAGTACCTCTGAGCATAGCCAGAAATGATCCTTGAGCACAGAACCAGGAGCAGTCCCTGAGCACTGACACGCGTAGACCCCAAACAAAACAAAAACCTGCAAAATGAAAAAAAATCGATGATTCCCCCCGCCAAATCCTACCTCTAGCCCTCTCTCCAAAGAAGAGAAAAACTCTAATTTGAAAAGATATATGCTCACCAGTATTCACTGTAGCACTATTTACAATATCCAAGATAAGGCAACAACCCAAGCGACAAGTAGATAAGTGAATAAAGAAAACATGGCATGAACTTCCAGAGAAGCAGCAGAATGTATGTTGGTCAGCAAAGCTCCCCACTAAAGTACAATCAGGACTTATCAACAAAGGAAAAAGCCCTTAGTGGCTCCATACCCTGGTCTGTCTGAGAGACATTTGCATCCTATTTCTGAAGCCTGATGAATGAGGCACGAAATTGAGGGAATGAGGGTGGGGGTGGGTGGGAGTGGTGAGTATGTGGAATTAATCAGTGAAGAGCTTTCTAAAGTGTCTTGGTTCACGCTGGGCACAATTAACTTTAGGCACACCGGACCCTATTAAGGGAGGCTGATATGATGGAAGTAGTAATTTGTAACATCAGTGACTTTCCAAACAGGATTTATGCAGCTGGCATAAATCATGCTCTCAGAAAAAAAAACAGAAAAGCAACCTGAGTCCCAGTACTGTAGGTAGCTGGAGCTGGATCACCCAGTTCCCTCCTGCTCTCTCCTTCAGGAAAAAGCACAGCTGATCAGACCACACTTCCGAGCTAGAGAACTGTAATACAGACTTTCAGCACAAATAGCAGCAAGGTTGCAGAGGGAAGGCGGAGTGTGATGCTCCCTGGCTGGCTGCTTCCCTCCCACCCCACTTCCCTTTTAGTAAGTTTTCCTTCATCTCTGTCATTCTCCCATTCCCTTTCAGTCCTAGAAACAAAGGAAAACTCCAACACTAAAGCCACAGTGCCATCTGCAGGAAAATAAAAGAAAACCCAAGTATATAAGCAGAAAAATTCTGCCTGCAACTGTTGAAAAAAAAAAAAAAGGATGGAATTATTTCTCAAGGAAAAGGACAAATCTCCAGAAAGCAAATTTAAAAACACAGAATTAGAGGAAGATACAGACAAATACTTGAAAAGTTGCATCACAATGAAATTTAATATTAAGTGAGCACAGCACATCCAGGTGTGATTCCTGTGCACAGAGACAATAACAGCTCTTGAGCACTTTCAGCAGTGGAGAGAGAGAGAGAGAGAGAGAGAGAGAGAGAGAGAGAGAGAGAGAGAGAGAGAGAGAGAGAGAGAGAGAGAGAGAGGAGAGAGAGAATAAAATTCAAAAAAGGGGAAGAAGAATTAAAGGTAAAGTAAAGGAATAGAAAAGAAGAGAAAATAAAAGACATCAACTTAAATCCTGATTCTAGTGATGCCCACACTCTACAGTCAATGTACCTCACTAGTCTGCCCCCATTATTAGATAATTGTCACTAAAATGGGGTCTGGGCCACAAACTCCTCTACCCTTCCATCACCTATCCTAAATATGACCTCTACGGCTTTTATCAACAGAGAGAAAACTAGCATTACCAGCCAAGACTTCAACCAGTAATCTTGACATTTGCTCTTTGTCTTCTTAACCTAATTACCAAATTTGTTTCCTCTCACCTCAACCTCCTGCTTGTACACAACCAAAAAATAAGGTCTACAAGCACCAAATTTTTGTACAATTATTTCTGCCTGGTAGGAAGAGCTCTATGTCCTTGGTCAGCTGGGAGAAATTTCAGCAGAAGGACCATTTCATTGAGATTTTCATTGGGGACTCTTCAGGAGATGCTGTGGGCGACAAAATCATATATCTTATTTATATTCATTATTTATAATATTTACATACACATGTATATCATCATTATCATCCCATTGATCCTCGATTTTCTCAAGCGGTCTCAGTAACGTCTCCATTCATCCTAGTCCTGAGATTTTAGAAGCCTTTCTTTACTTGTCTTTCCCAACGGTGCCACATTGGAGGCTCTTTCAGGGTCAGGGGAATGAGACCCATCACTGTTACTGGTTTTGGCATATGAATACAACGCAGGGAGTTTGCCAGGCTCTCCCATGCGGACAGGAAACTCTCGGTATCTTGCCAAGTTCTCCAAGAGGGAGAACTAGGCTATAAGATGTCACTTCCAGGAGCTTGGTTTTATAGTTTCTGGATCTTGGCCTTTGATGGGATTACATGGTGCCAGTGTCTAGATGGTCACATATGTATATATGTAGGTATATATCTTTGGGCCACAGCTGGTGGTACTCAGGGTTTACTCCTGGCTCTGTGCTCAGGCATCACTTCTGGCAGGGCTGGGGGACCACGTGTGCTGCGGTGGTCGAAGCCAGGTAGGCTGCATGCAAGGCAAATGCTCTGCCCACTGTACTTTCAGGCCTCCAAAGCATTTGAGCACAGTTGCACAGACTGGCTGATCACAGGCACATTCAGTTCTCAGAACATTTTGCTACTTCGGTCACAGTGAACACCATCTTCTGATGAAATTGCATCAGGACATCATGCGCTGAATCATTACAAATAAAGGACCTCTTGTAAAATCTCGCAACACTGGCTCAACACACATGAGATGTGATGAGGCAATCAGAGACAGGTCTGAGGATGACTTTCTTCTCAACCAAGTAAGCCCTTGATATCAAGAGAATAAGTCAAGCTGAGGGCGATGTTAATGGTCTGGGGAACCGAGACCGGATTTGAGAACGAAAAAGACTTTTCTGGTGTCAAAACTTAAAGGGATTAAGGCGGCTTGAAGGCAGTGCCAGGCGCTGGAGCTCTGGAGTGCTTCCGGACCCACGACTCGGAGCCTGTACGAGGATGACCGGGCCGCCAGGGGGCGATGTCTGTGGAAGATCGCGTATCCCATAGGTCCTTGCGCCAGGGCGGAAGACGCGCGGAGTGACTCTCTGGCTCACACGCCTCCACTCCTCTCCGGACTGACGTTGGACAACAAAGATGGCGGCAGGAACTAGCAATTACTGGGAAGGTGAGGACGAGGCCTCCGGGCGGGTCCAGGCGGCTGCGGACGGTTGAATGAAGTTCGGGTCTTGGGGGAGGCAGCAGAGGGAAGAGTCTGGCCTTTGGAGCCAAGTTGAGGAGCGGGTCTGGTCCCTCAAGAAGCCCGGGAGCTGGGGGCTGAGAAAACTGAGCGGCCGGGCCAGGGGGCGGATCCAGAGCGCGAGCGGCCCGGGGCGAGGGGCTGGGGAGCGGCGGGCGGAGCCCGGCGGGCGCCGCGGGCGCTGGGGGGCTGCGACTGTAGTGGAGGGGGCTCGCGATCTGGGGCTCTCGGCGGCAATGACTGTGGAGCCGCGGAGAGCGGAGTTGAGGTGACTGTCGGAAAAGAGAAAGGCGGAACTGTCGGTCCGCCCGTCGAGGGAGGAGGGTCCCCGGCGTCCGCCGGGACTCCGAGGACGGGACTTTTCCTCTTCTGCTCTGGAGTTCGAGTGTGTCCAAAGGCGAAGGCGAGCGGACCGGGATGAACTGTAATCCCCGCAGACCCCGTTGTGGATCGGCTACCGACCGGGCTTATTTCGTTCCCGAGCGTGCGGTCCGGTCCAGTGCGCTCCCGTCGACGAAGCTCGGAGAAGGCTGCTGTGTTGCTTGGAATTCGCCTTGCCCCGTCGCAACAGAGAAACTCCTTTCAGCACCCTCTCCCCCTGTTAGATGTGTTTCCTATGACTTCCCTCCGAAGCCTTCCCCCCCCCCCCCGAAACCATCACAGAGAACGACAGCTTTGTCGCTGTCCCCTTAATTCTAAAGTCCTTCGTACGTGCCTGTCATACTTGCAGAATGCTTCTTCCTTGCTGTTCTCTATCAAGAAGACAGTTAACTAGTGACAGGGCAGCATGCGTTTGGTTTAAAACGTATTAAAGTGCCTGTTGGAAATAGGCATTTCAGCTAGAAAATGCTTTACTGCTCGTCATTAGGTTATGCTTTTTTTTTTTTTAAGCGCCTTGTAATAATTAGTGCCGTTTTGTTGGCACCCTTTACTCTGTGCCAGGTGGTTTTAAACATGTGATCTTTTAATGCATAGAAAAATCTAAAGATTTTTCTATGTTACATGAGGTTTTCGAAAACAAAACACGCAGACTCAGAGATTAGTTTGTTAAGTAAATGAAAGTGCCAGTTTTCAGAATTTCAGAACCTTAGACTGGATGGAATTCTGAGATTTGGTGTCTGTGCCAATACTCCACTGTATTATTCAGCTTCACACTTCTCGTTGTTGATAGTATGTTGTTGAGAATACGTTTCTCTTTTCTGGAAAGATAAGATCTTTATGCCATTTCTTCTGTATTTCAGCTCTTTTGCTGTGAGAGTACTTCCTTGTGGGTTTTTAGTCTGGGTACACTCAGCCTTAGATGCCAGCTATACCACTCACTTGGCTTGCTTGTTTCTCCCCCTTTAAGACTTGTGCTCTCGGGTATGTTAAATTTCTATACTTCGTTTGGCTTCTTTAGAAGCACATTTATTTAGACTCTCAAATTTGTTTTAGTGAACTTATTGGCCGTTTAAAAAAATCTCAGTCAAAATTACTTGTTGGTTACTCTCCGTCACTAAGATATTCTTGAATAAGAAAATAATTTCAGAGGCTGGAGTATTAGTACTGTGGTTAGGATGCTTGCCTTGCATGCGACCCACAGGGTTCAATCCCTGGCATCCCTCCCCCCCAACACCTCCCTCCCAGAAATTCTTGAGTGCAGAGCCAGGAGTAATCCCTGAGAATAGCTGGGTGTGGTCCAAAAAACAAGCCCCCAAAAAAGAAGGGGAAAATATGAATTTGGATAAAACTTGGAGCATAATGCGATAGAAAAATCCCTGTCAAAGCAGTTTTAGTTTTTCTTTCATAAAGTTGTGAAATTAATAAAATGCTGGAGAAAGCATATTCAGTTCCTTTAGAGTCTTCTGCCTTCTTTC
>NC_073304.1:190010978-190165978 GCF_027595985.1 Sorex araneus | reverse complement strand
CAGGACCCCCACAGTTTTGCACCCTGTCCCAGAGCCCAGCACTGACCAGGCACATCCAGGCCACGGCGCCGCTTGCAAAGTTCCTGCAGCTCAACCAGCAGCTCCAGGAGCTCCTCCACGCAGCCCTCTGACACCGCCGCAAAGATGCGCTTTTTCAGTCGCTTCTTCTTCCGCCGCTGCTCTTCCTTAGCCAGGTTTGCACTGAGGCAGAACATGCTTCTGACCCACTAATTCACATGAACCACGATCCTCTCTCTCCCCTGCACCCCCAAGAGTCATTGTACCTGTAGGACACTGCCAGTTCCTACCCCTTCCAAATGCTTAGCTCAATGACTGGACTTCCCTGTTAGTGCTCCAGGCCCTGAGGTCTGCTTTGCTCTCTTCAGGTTCCCCCTCTAATCCATTTGACCAACACATTTCATTAAACATATAATGCAGGGGGCTGGAGTGATAGCACAGCGGGTAGGGCGTTTGCCTTGCACACAGCCAACCCAGGTTCTATTCCCAGCATCCCAAATGATCCCCTGAGCACTGCCAGGAGTAATTCCTGAGTGCATGAGCCAGGAGTAACCCCTGTGCATTGCCGGGTGTGACCCAAAAAGCAAACAAATAAAAATAAAAATATAATGGAGGGCAGGAGCAATAGTAGGGCACTTTCCTTGCACATGGCCAACCCGGGTTCAACTTCCAGCACCACACAGGGTCCCCTGAGTCCCACCAGAAGTGATCCCTGAGTACAAATCCAGGAGTAGGTTCTGAGAACTTCTGGGTATAGCCCCCCAAATATATCCATATACATGTACATGCATATATTTGGACAAAAAGATATGTCAGGGATTAAGGGTTAAAAAGTTTACCTTGAGTGACCCTAGAACAGAATCAGTAATATGCCCTGAGTATAGCCAGCATGTGTGGCCCAAAACCCAAATATATATATATATATATATATATACACACATATACATATGTATGTATGTATATATGTATATATACACACACATGCACATGCACACACACATGTATATATATATATATATACATATGTATATAGATGATATTTGGATGAGCAACTATTTGGATTACTGGGGAGGGTATATACCTATATTCATAGTGACTACCTCAGGCCAGGGAAGTAGCTGAAAGGCACTGGAGTCCATGGGCAAGGCTCTGAGCCAGTCCTGGGCAGTGACTGACTGCCCAATACCAGCGGGTAAAGCTCTGATGGTCCCTGAGCTCCCCCAGGGTGGCCTTAGTGATGCCAGTGCTGCTGGGCCAGAATAGATTCTCATCTCCAGACACAAGTCCTGTTGGCTGAGGACAGCCAGAGTAGGCTCTGGGATGCCTGGACTTTGCTTGAGAGTCTCCCAAATAGTGATGACCATCAAATATGGGAGGAGGGAAGGGGGAAATGTCAGTTTCATAATTATGCTGCTTGAATATGTTTTTTCTCTCTCCCTCCTCCACACTCCAACCCCACACTCCCACTAGGCAGCCACAGCAATGTGTAGCCATGTGACCTCTGTTTTTGTGTGTCCTGGCAAAATGCACACTGGTGCTTAAGAGTTTTTTTGCGTGTATGTTCAATTTACACAGCTGCATTAAATATTCATTATATGTAGTTGAGGTGATTCTGCTGCATGCAGAATGTTTTATAAGTTTTGTAAGTAAATTGATAAAATTCCATGTCTCTCTTCCCGCCGCCAAATTTTCCTACTTCCCATCGTTGTGGGTCCAGACATTGTCTCAGCACCCACAGGTTTCCTTCCCTTTTCTGTCGATTGCCCTGGCCTATCCCTCAGCACCTTGACAGAGGGGAAGAAAGGGGAGGATCAGGCTCACCAGGGACTGTTGGGGTTGGATGGAGTCTCTGTCACGTCGTCTTGAGGAGACTGAGGGGAGTCCATATCTTCACAGTTGCCGGAGATGCTGGAGTAGGGGGTGAGGGGTGACAGGGAGGAAGAGGGACAGGACCAAAATTAGACACTGGCAGCAAGTCTCAGCCGGGCCTGGTCATATGACTCTGCAGGTCACTGCCCACCCCCTAGAGTGGCAGCTGTGTGGGGCCTACTCACCACTGGCGGATGTTGGAGTCCATGGGCTTGGAGAAGACAGGTGGAGAGTTCTTAGCAACTGCAGGGTTGGGCTCGAACCCTTCTATCTCCAGGAAGAAGTAGGCACTGGGGAGACACCCAAGCAAGGCCACTGGAGCTGGGGCCAGGCCTAGGACTGTCCTGAAGCTCTGCCACCAAGGGTACCCATGACACAGCATAGGACCTCTGCCTGCTCCAGGCCTTCTCATGCCTGTGGCCTCAGATGACCTTCACAGATGCCCCCTAGAGTGGCACTGCCATTATCAGTCTCTTTTCGCACCTGGATGCATGCTGGCCTAAGGTCACACAGCAGGCAGCTGACAGGCTATATCAAAGCTGGTGTCACTAGAAAGGCTGGATGGTTGAACTGGGGTTTCTACTAGGGTGCAAGGGGGACCTAGTGCCTGAAGGGGTCTTTTTACAACTGACAACAGGTGCAAAGGACTCAGCAGAGATGAGTCATGTGCCCATGGTCAGGCCCCCTGACCCTCACTCACTGGCCCTCCAGCCTCAGGTCTGAAGCAAGAGCCCTTCCAGGGCTCTCCCTGAGACCCTGAGATCTACTAGGCCTTTGTGGGCTATGGAGGGCAAGTGACTCTGGCTGCCTGACCTCAGTCCCCATCCCCCCAACTCTGCCCCTTTCCTTCTGTCATCTAGCTCTTTGCACAGAAACTCCTCACAGAAAGACTGCTATGGCACTGTTCACAATAGCCAGAATCTGGAAACAACCCAAGTGCCCGAGAACAAATGACTGGTTAAAGAAACTTTGGTACATCTACACAATGGAATACTATGCAGCTGTTAGGAAAGATGAAGTCATGAAATTTGCTTATAAGTGGATGGACATGGAGAGCATCATGCTAAGTGAAATGAGTCAGAAAAAGAGGAACCTACATAGAATGACTGTATTCATTTGTGAAATATAAAATAACACAGTATGAGACTGACACCCAAGAACAGTAGAGACAGGGCCAGGAAGATTGCTCCATGGTTGGAAGCCTGTCTCATGAGCTGGGGGAGAAGGCAGCTGGAATAGAGAAGGGATCACTAAGTCAGTGATGGTTGAAGGGATCGCTCAAGATAAGAGATGTGTGCTGAAAATAGATAAAGGACCAAACATGATGATCTCTCAGTATCTTATTGCAAACTATAATGCCAAAAGTAGAGAGAGAGTAGGAGGGAAATTGTCTGCCATAGAGGCAGGGGGAGGGGTGGTTAGAGGGGAGATACTGGGGACATTGGTGGTAGAAAATATGCACTGGTGGAGGAATGGGTGTTCAATCATTATATAACTGAAACCAAAACATGAAAGCTTTGTAACTGTATCTCATGGTGATTCGATTAAAAAGAAAAGAAAAGAAAATAATAAATACTGTATTGGAGTAGGGAGGGCCTAGGGGGAGACACAGGGTTAAGGAACCTTGAAAGAAAAAAGAAAAATAACCAGGAATTCACTGTGAAGAGTGAAGGAGAGGAGTCAGAGTGAGGTGGGAGGAGGAAGGGCCTGCTCTCACCTCAGACTGGGAGAGGAGCCACAGGGGCCCAGACTCTGTGACTTGGCACAGCCCCAGGGAAGCAGAGACATTCACTACCCCCTGAAAGGCAGAAGCCCAAATGTCACACCGCAGCCTCATCACCAACACACCCACAAACGCGAAATCCCACAATCACACACTCAGAGACAAGCCTGGAGTGAGCAGGAAGAAGATTGAGCCTCAGTTGCAGCCATGCTCCCCCGGACTGAAGCTACTGTGTGACTAGCCTGGCCTGGGACCAAGAATCCCTCAGAAGCCACTAAGGCTGCAACCTCCTGTCTGGGCTAAAAGCAGCAACACACCTTCACCCTTCCTCCCCAAATCTTCTTCTATAAGAACTTCCAAAGGACATTCCGGGGGCCGCCCAGGGGGCCAGGCTCTGAGGTCGGGTATGGAGAAGCAGCCCATCCTCAGGTCCCGCCCTCCAAAACTCAGGGTAGAAGCCAATGGATCCAAGAACCTAAGTCCTAGGGTCCTGGCTCAGAGCTCACACACTGTCCCCTCAGCCCTCTGCATTTCCTTCCAGCCAGGCCTGCTCTCGAGGTCTAGCCACATAGGCTGGCCCCATCACAGCCTGTCCGGGGGTGGCTGGTGGCCCTCTGCTGGCTGGGGAATTCACTGTCCTCCTCTAGACACAAGCAAGCCTGGGAAACTCAGAGATAATCCAGAGTAGGGGCATGAAGGGATGGGGACAGGGCTGAAGGACATATTGGTCCTCACCTTCCACTCAAGAGAAGGCTTCTGACCTGACCTAAATCAAATCCTTCCTCCAAAAGAAATCAAAGGAAGGAGCAAGGCCCTGACTGGGAGCCTGAGGACTAGCTTCAGTCTGCCTCTGCCTTCTGTTATTTCTGGGTCAAGTGTCCTCAAGTGCAAGGGAAATATTTGGACCGGATCATCCCCAAAGCTTGTGTTCTCCCCAAAGCCAGGAGGACAGCACTCAGATTATCTGTCGATGAACTAGCTAGCTGAGATGGATGTCAGAGGTCATTCAATATAATCCCCACTCCTTAATATTCCTGCGGGCCCCGGAACGGCCATCCCAAAGTTGTTCTTGCCTATCTGGAATCTTTAGCAACCCAGGTACCCAATCAGTATTTATTGAGCATCTCTGCTGTGACAGGCCCAGCTCTGGGAGTGGAGAATACAAAGGTGAATACATGAGCAAAAACCTTTACCACCAGTAGGTACCACCAGTGGGCTACATAAACTATGCTCAAAGACCAGAAGGATTCTTTGTTTGTTTGATTGTTTTTGTCTTTTGTTCTGTTTGGGGGCCACACCAAGTGATGCTCAGGGGTTATTCCTGCTCTACAATAAGGACTCACTCCTGGCTATGCTCAGGTGATGCCAGGGATCAAACCTGGGATTCTCAACGCCAGGGATCACGTCCTCATACAGTAAAGCTGTGGCTTTGCCTGCTATCAATAATACATTATCCTTCTGCTACAAGTTCTTCAATGGCAGAAACTTTTAATTGCATTGCCCTTGGTTCTCCAGCACCCAAGAGTGGTCCTGACATTCAGAAGCACAAACTAGAAAGATGGGTATAAGGATGGATAGGTGAAGAATAAAAGATAAATTATTAAAAAGAATGGCTGATTGGATGCATGGATAGATGAAACAATGAATGCATAGATAGACAGATGGGAAGCATTAGGGGGAAAGGCAAAGCAAGGAGCAAGTGAAAGTTCTACAAATTTTGTGGAAAGCAAGATGGATAGATAGGAAGAAAGGGTGGAGATGTGCATGACTGAGGAATGCTAATTGGGGTAGGATGGTGGGGGAGACCAGTGAACTGCACCAGTTAGCAGGCAGAGCGAATCAGCCTTAACCTATCATGTCGAGGAAGGCTGCATTCCTCTAATGACTCTTACTGGGCTCTCAGTTTCCCCAAACTCTCAACTCTTCTTCCCAACCTTGCCCAAGAAGCTAAGAAGCTAAGCCCTTCCGCTCCTGCAGGCCTCCTCCCAGAACCCACAGGGGCTGAAAGGGTGGTCCAGGAAACTCATTCATGACAGTCTCTGTGTACTCCAGACCTGGAGACCGAGAGTTCAAGGGAAGGGGAGGAATGTCCTCTCCTCACAGCAGAGTCGCCTCACTGGCTCTGAGGATCCAGGTGGAACCACCAGCTGCTTATTCACCCCTGCTTCCACAGCCTCACCCACAGTCTCCAACATGACTTGAATGTTCTGAGGGAATTTGGGTAGCAGAGAAGGAAGAAATGATCCTGACCAGAACAAAATATCAGCAATAACGTCCTTCACCTCCTGAGGGAGGAACTGGCCTGCGGTGCTCAGGGGAAGACAGGATTCCGGAGTCTGTGCTCTGGCAGGTGGGGGTTGGTCTGGTTTGAAGGGGGCCTATGGGTTAGGGAAAAGCCTGGAAGCAGGGAAAGCAACCTGAGAAACACCCAGGTGGCAGGCCAGCAGGATTGTGTCTGCAGACAATCATGATCCGTGGTCAGGAAGGACATACCTGACAGCAGCAAGGACCTTACTGTGGGCTGGGGAGCCTCCACACCATAAAGTCGGCCCCATGACACCCTGTTTGCCACTGCATACAAGCAGATGACTTGGTCTCAGCCATGTGACGCCTAACTCCTGACCTGCCACCACAGCTGTTTGTTTATTCCTGTCTTTGACCCAGGCCAGAGGACACTGAGTTCGTGTTGTTAACTCAGGTGAGCAGACAGCTGGGCACCGTTGTGTAAGTGAGCAGGCCCCAGAAACTCCATCTTGCTCTCCACAGAACTTGTCGACCTTTTGCCCGTCTTTTCTTTCTGCCTTTCCTCAATGCTAAGAAACGGCCTATGAACTGTGTGTCCAGTGTGAACCCAGGAGCCCATCAGATATGAGAGGAGCGGGACACACAGCACATGCCCAATTCCGTGTGTCCCAGAGATGACACCAGACACTGCGGGATGGCCCCATCTCTCCAGCTCAATACCCTTCTCTGGTTTGACCTGCCGCCTCAACAGCCCTTAAGAACCCCCAAACCCCAGCCTGAGAGCAAGATTTGGTGGTGGTGGGCGAGAAAAATTCCCCATTGTAGGATAACATAGCCTTAGGTAGTTTAGGCTTATTGAGTCACTCCCATCATAGTGCCCCTTTCCCCTGTGTTTATTTGTAACTTCGTTCTTAGTGCTCTGTTTCTTTGTAAATATTGTTTTTCTCTTCTCCTTGAGTCCTTTGCATAGTTTATTCAGAGCCATGTCCTTTTGTATGGTCACAGGATGACTGTAGCTTTGTAACCTGGGAGTCATTTGACTCTACATGATATTTTCCTCCTGGGCATCTGTTCTCTCAACCTAAGCCTCAGCTGCCCTTACTTCCTAGCACCCCCAAAAGCAGGGTCCCCGACAAGAGACGGGACGGACTCAGGGCAAGCGGTGAGTTATGTGCTACTCTGGCACCGAGATGGGCCTGGCCAAAGTGCCTAATGCTTAACTATAAGTTAAGAGCTTGGTCATGAACAAATGCTGTCATGATCCAAAAAGTAATAACTAGATTCGGACCCTGCTAGGGTGAGGAATGATTAATCTGGCCTGAGTGCTGCAGTCTTAGTCTGTGGCAAGATGTTGCCAGGAGAGCTGCCTTACAAGCCTCAATGTATTTCTTACTGTGTTCATACAAAAATAACTAGTATTAAGATGTTAATGAGTTCTTGGAGTAAGGAAAGGAAAAAACATTAAGAGGTATTTTGCCTGCTGGCTGTCAGGAAGGGCTTTGGAATGCCTGGACCTCAGGAAGGGCTTTCTTATGTTGATTTTGCTACCTGACTGTGTGTAGCCTAGAGGGCAAGGGAGAGAGAGACAAGGAGTGGGAGAGACTAGTGAAGAGAGAGGATCCAGAGTGAGAAGAGGATCAAGAGAGCAGGATGGAGGAGTGAGGAGCTAGGAAGGAAGAGTGCTGGGGGAGAGAGAGGAGAGAGGAGAAATGGGAGCTCAGAGAGACTGGAACAGGCGCATGGAGAGAATGGAATAAATGGCAACTGATCAATCAGCCGGCTTGGCCCTCGTTTCCTCTTCCATCTGCCCCATGGCCCGGGCCACTGTGGCTGGCCAAGCGGCCCGGGACAGACCCCCTGAAACCCAGGGGGCTCTTCCCTGGTTGCCCCCTGGCAGATATTTTTTACACCCCATCTTCTCAGGTTGCAGGCACCTGAATGAAACCTGTTTTTCCTCACACTAAAATTTGTCTTCTGAACACTGGCTCTAAGGTCGCAACAGCCAAAACTTGCATTTAGTAACAGTTTCTCCTGAATTTCTTCCCCTTTGATGGCAAAGAACTATCCCTGCACCACTTCAGGGTCAGGGAAATCCTATCTCAGTTGTCTTCTTCCCCACAATGCCCAAGTGCTCTGAGCACTCCAGGTCACTCCATAACTTTATCTGCTGTGTCTGTTCTGGGCACCCTGGCCCCAGGGCCCAGTCAGGTCTCAGGGGCAGCAACTCACAGAGACCAAGAAAAAAACCCAAGCCCAAACTTCTCCCCAGTCCAGTGCTCTCTCGCGCACGCACTCACTCTCTCTCTCTCTTTCTCTTTCTCTCTCCATTCCTCTCTTTTCTCTTCTCTCTCTCTTTCTCTCTCTCTTCCTCTCTTTTCTCTTCTCTTCTCTCTCTTTCTCTCTCTCTTCCTCTCTTTTCTCTTCTCTTTTCTCTCTCTTTCTCCCTGTCTTTCACACACACACTCAGACACTCAATCACAAATGCACATTGCACATAATTATACTCATGCATACATGTACTCACACAGACATGCACATTCATGTACACATGAATTTACACACCTCAAACACACACGTGCACACACACATACCTATGCACACAGACACACACTCACACATGCACACACATACACACACACAAGTGTGTATTCACTGAGTGCTCAGTTCCCTTCTCTATCTGCTTACATCAATCATTTATTTTCTATTTTTCTTCCTAAGCCTAAGTCAGGCTATACTCAGTTATGCAGGAGATACCCAAATCTCCTGTTCACCCAAAGCATGTGAACACCCTTAAATCACCCTTTGAAAGGAGAAGAAGCCACCTCTGCATGGGACAAAGAGGTCACCTCACTCCAGGCCAAAGCCATGAGCAGAGCAAGCCTGTAGCTGAGCTCCTCAGCACAGATGGGCTTGTAAGGGCAACAGGACTACAGGAGAAACTTTAGTTCATCCTGAGTGCAAGCCTGTTCCCCAGAAGTGAGAAGTGAATAGTGCCCAGAAGTGGAGAGAGATAGTGAGAAAGAGAGAATGTGAGAAGAAGAAGAAAGAAGAGGATAAGGAGGAGCTGGAGGAGGAGAAGAAGAAGAAGTAGAAGGAGGAGAAGGAGAAGAAGAGTACCTGCCATAGAGGCAGGCTGGGGGGTTGAGGGAGGATGCAGGAGGGAAACTGGGGACATTGGTGGTGGGAAATTGCATTGGTGAAGGGATGGGTGTTGGAAATTGTATGACTGAAACCCAATCATGGACAACTTTGTAACTGTATCTTATGGTGGTTCAATTTTTAAAAATAAATAAATAAATGAGAGGTGTGAGTGAGGGGGCAGAGAGAGAGATGCCATGTTTGCTGGCTTCAAGTCTCTGCTCCTACCTAGACTGGCCACATGCCCTCATACATTTCCCTGTGGCCCAGCTCTGCTGTGCTCTGGGATGGAGGCTCTGGCTCTCCGAGCTGGCATTTCGTTCCTGAACTTGGTTCTTGCTACACTACCCTGGGCCTTCTCCTCTGATATGTCCTCAGAGAATACCCCATCATCCCTCCAAAGCCAGGAAAAGGGATGTCTGTTGGTCCTCTTCTCTCACATCCCAGAGTTGAATCCAATCTTAATACTTCCATGCCCTGACCAACCCACTCTTCTTCATTCCTGACCAGCCAGGTCAGACCTTACCCCCTATCACCTGGGCTTCCCAACAGCCCCCTACACCCTTCTAGCTCATCATCATACAGATCACCAGGAATGGTACTCAGCTCAGTACTCAGCAAACCTTCCCTCTCTCAAGAGCCTGCCTTGCCCCAATGGCCCTCAGCTCTATAGGCAAACTCTAAGCCAAGTGCACATGGAATCATTCTCCTGAAGATTCCTCCACCTCCTCAGCACCTCCACTGTGAGGGCCTCCTCATTGGCCCGTGCTCTAAGCACCTTCTCCCACAGGAAGGACCCAAGACTGCCCCCAGAAACAGACTGCCCTGCCCCTCCTTACATTCTGCCCTCCTTACACCCTGACCTGCCTACTTTTCCCTCTCTCCTGCTCACTTTTCACATGCCCCTGACTGTCCCTCTCACCTGTGTCACGGTCATTCCATTCATTCTGTTCCCAACCCCCCTACCCAGGACAGGTGCTTCTATGTCAGCAACTATTTGAGACCAACCAAGAAGGGCATGGCAGCGCCAAGCTCACCTCACCCATGGGCTCATCTAGGCCGGGGATCCAGCTGGGTCCATGAGAGACACAGCTGGGGAGAGGAGCATTCAAGCTGGAGGGCTCTGAGGGCCTTGGGGCTGGAGGGACCACATGGAGTCAACTCAGGGTTCAAGCACCACAGAAGAAGTCCTTTTCCTGCTCCCACTCCTCATGCCCTTAGACAAAACTTGGTCCTAACTCTCTCAACCCTGCCCAGTGCCCTGGGGCTCTGTGGAGTGACACTGAAAAGAAGCTTCCAGAAAGCGGCCACATCAATGCAACCAGCACAGCATAGGTGTGGCTAACACCACTCCAATCTAACTCTGACGGACCCCTTCACACCAAGGGGATGAGGCACCAGTGACCCAGATCTGAAAGGTAAAGTCTCACAGAAATCTGAACTGCCCACTGCTTATTGCTTCATGTCTTAAGCGGGAGTGCATTCCCTGCCTCCTCAGGGGGACCTCCTAACCGTCTGCACCCCAGTGATCTCTCCGGAGGGAGGGGGTCATCATCACAAACTCCCCAGCTTACTCTGCAGGTGCATTGCTGTTGCCCACACCCGAGGCTCTGACACCAGGACACCCACAGAAACACTCGAGGCGATGGCAAAGACTCCCTGGGGGTGGACCCCAGGACCCCTCCCGACCTCATTGCACAAAGCCCCAAGCAGTGTCCAGCCTACCTCTTCTTGGTGGGAGTGAGCTCCGCCGGTCTCTTCTCCTGCAGGACCCCAGGGTTCACGTTGGGGACTGCGCCCCTTCTGCCCATGAGGGGCACCATCTCCTTGGGGATGGTGTTCATGACTGGAACACAATACAGCACAGTTCTCAGTCTTGGAGGAGTCTGTTGCGGCCCCATTCACATCCCCCAAGACAGAGAGCTCCTCCCCCTAACTGGGAGCCACGAGGCCTCCTAGGAGATGGGAGTGTCACCGTGGCTTCCGGCTCCTCTAGCACCCCAATCTGCTGGGCCCGGGACAAGCCATACACTGAGCTTCCTGCCTGGCCTCACCTCCTGTCCCCACCTGTCGATGAACTCCTAGGAATGACCCCCGGTTTCTCTATGCCCATCTCAGATTTGGGGGTCAGAGTGGGGTTCTCATCTTCATGCTTCTGACACCAGCCCCCCCCCAGCTGTTGGGTTTCCCAGGATCCTGGTTGTCTTGCAGCTTCCTCATCCCCCAGAGCTGAGTACCACCCGCTCCCTCCATGGCCGCCTCTCTTCCTACCTCACGGGGCTCAGTCTCCCTCCACCCCTGCCTCACTGCTGCGGCCCAGGGGCTGACCCTGTGCTGGGCTTGGAGAGCAACACCGGGAGGGGAATGAGAGGCTGTGTATTGGGCAGTCCAGAGGGAGGGAAACAGGAGAGCCCCAGAGAGGCAGGAGCTGGAAACTCTGGGGGTCTCTGAGGAGGACTGGCAGTGAGAGGCTGGCAGCATGTAAGGCGTGGAGCTGAGATGGATCTCCGAGAGGGCTTCAGAGAGGCCCTCTTAGAAAGTGCCAGTGGGGGCTGGAGCGATAGCACAGAGGGTAGGCCATTTGCCTTGCCGACCCGGGTTCAATTCCCAGCATCCCATATGGTCCCCCGAGCACCACCAGGAGTAATTCCTGAGTGCAAAGCCAGGAATAACCAACCCCTGAGCATCGCCGGGTGTGACCCAAAAAAAAAAAAAAAGCGCCAGTGGCAGGGCCAGGAAGAGGTGCAGTGGGGACCGTGGGGATGGGACTAGGAAGCGTAGGGGGGCTACACAGGATGAGGTGGGGGAGAAGGGTATGGAGGTATGGACTGGGAGGTGGCTGCAGCTGGAGGGTGGTTGGCACTTTCAGCTTGAGCACCCTTCAGAGTCATGGAGAGGATGGGTTTCTGCAAGAGCCTGGCGAGGGCGGGGAGCTTCTGGAGGAAGTGGCCTGACCAAAGCACGAAGCTGAGAGACAAGGCCCCTCCCTGTGGAAAGTGAGCAGCCCTTGGCGGGGGTCGGCACCCAGGGGAGGATTTTGGCCCTGAGAGCAGGGAGCTCCGAGCACTGAGGCCACACAGGAGGAGGCAATGTGAGCCCAGATAGATGCCAGCATGGAGGCAGGGGGGCTGGGAGCAGGGGTGGGAATGGGGGCGGGAAACACGTCTCCTTTCCCTCCTGAGAAATGGACTGAGGTGGGCCCCGGCTGGTTGCTCTCCATCCTCCTGCCCTGCGCCTGCAGCATGGGGCCCGTTCTGGGCAGCGGGGGCAGCAGAGGGTCAGGCAACCTCTGGGCTGGGGCTGCGGCAGCTGTAATTAGTGCCTGAGTCATGGCAGCCGTCCTGCTCCCTCACACTCTCTCACTGCCGGGCCCTCCCTCTCCCTGCATCGAGCTTCCTCTCCTGGCAGGTGGGCTGCTGGGCCTGACAGGAAGGGCCCCTCCTGGGAGTCAGGACAAGCCCAGGGATCCCAGGCCGTCCTCGGGGATGCTGGCTCAGCACCCTGGGAAACATCAGGACCGTCCCTCTGAAGCGCGAGGGCAGACTCACCCCTTCCTGAACTCCATCTCCGTGCCCCAGCCATGTCCTTGGGCTGCAGGAGCCTCATCTCTGCCCGGGGGCTGTGTGCCCTTCTCACGTCCCACAGCCTCCCACATCAGGGAGTTTCCGGCCCCTCACACTCTCCTGTGGCCAGCTCTCCTGCCCCTCTAGAGGCCCCACTCGCCCCGAGGCCCAGAGGAGAGGGCAGGCAGGGCTCCAGGGACGCTGAGACACAGGCTCTGCCCTCCTGGTCTCAGATCATCCCGGCTGCCTGGCACCTCAAGGACTTACCTGGTGAAGTCCGGGTGGCTGTGCCTGCCCTCGCGCTCAGATCACCACATGTCCCAGGCCCAAGGCCCCCCAGCGGGGCTGTGGCTGAGGCGGCAGGAGGCTCCCATCGCAGGCAGAGGGCTGGCTGGAATGAGGCATCAGAGGCAGAACTGGCTGGGCCACCTGCCCTCGGCGCCAGGCAGGCCACACCCACCGCCGTGGCTCCAGCGCCCGCCCGCCCACGTGCCCTGCCTGAGTCACCCCCACACCCACACAGCAGCCTCTCCCCCAGGGAAGAGAGAGGGTGCAGAGGACAGGTGAGGGTCTGGGGTCTGGGCCCAGCCAACTATTTCCTCTCTTGAATTCCATGCTTCCTGGCATGGCCCCCATTTCCCCAACAGGGACATGGGAATCAGGATACCCGTTTCCCAAGGAGGTGTGAGGCAGGCCAGCAATGAACGTCCCCGTGCTCTGCTCTGACCCTTGGGAGGCAAGGTCACAGACAAGGATTGGCCTGACTGATCCGCAGATGGCCAGCGCCAAGATTTGTTATCTATGCTTCAAAGCCAAGGATCAAGCCTTCGTTGATAGAGGCCACCCCCATCCTGGAATACCCACCAGGATTCTCACCCCAAACCCAGGGCCAGACAGCCCCTCTTTCTCTGACTCTGTGGCCTTGGATGGTTCATCTCTGCGCCTCTTGCCTCATGAATGCAGCGTGAACCTCATGAATAAGGTTCAATGTCCTGGAAGCGTCCCTGTGAGGCATGAACGAGAACCACAGAGAGGATGAAAATGGAGTGAGGCTCAGAACAGGCCAGGAGAAGAACAACAGCATCACCTGGCAGCTCTGGGCCACGCTTGTCTGTGACACCTTCTCCCTTCTCCCTTCTCCTGGGCCACCTGTCTCCCCAGCCACAGGGAGACAGTGCTTCCCGCCCAGCCGGCTCAGGAGAGGGCAGGGCAGGCTGGAGGTGCGTCTCCTGGCACTGGGGAATTGCACACCTGTTCCCGCAGGGCCAGATGGGACAGGATGGAGCAGTGACAGATGCACAGGGACTTCCCTGGCCCTGGAGGTGAGCTCTTCATTCCTGATGGCCACAACCTGTGGGGCCAGGAGAGGCAGGTGAGGGACCAGGAAGGGGCAGGTAGTCTGGCTTCCGACCCAATGGACTTGGGATGGGTGAAGGGAGGGAGTTTGGGGGCTGTTACAGCAAAGAACAAAGGAGTCCCAACACTTCCACACATTTCAGTTTCATCTAGTGGGAGCGTCCATGGGAGCCACCTCCATGGGAGCGTCTTCCTCCCTCTCTTACTCAGTTAATTGCCCCTCATGACTCAGCACCCCTCACCCTCTTAACTTGCATCTCATCCTTGATGGCCTCCAAACCCAGAGGGAATGATGGCCCTTGCTGAATGTCTGAGTTCAGCTTGCCTTGGGAAAATTCTCAAAGACCAGGCTAGAATTGCTTTCAAAAACCCTGTGCCTCACCCAAAGGAACATACTGTGCCCAACGTGGTGTCCAGGAGACACCCTCTGTGGTACCTGGGAGCAGATGCCAGACCCCTAACAGTAACCCCTCTGTCCCCCCCAAGCCCCCCAGCCCCAGATTCCTGGAAATAGCAGCTTCAGCAACTTGGACTGATCTGCCTTCACTCCCATCACCCAGCGCATGGCAGAAACTGTGAGGGAAGGAAGGGACTGTGTGAGAGCCACAGGAAATGGGGGGTCTCCACCCTCCAACAGCGTGTAAGCCCCAGGAACAACAGGCTCAGGCAGATCCCCTCATTCCCCTGGACAGGACAGGAAGACTTCATCCACCGAGGACCTGGGCATGTTCAGGGGTGAGGAGGCAGTGGAAGGAGAGAAGACTCCAGTCTACAGGGCAGAGCCCATCTTCAGGGACTTGGCTTGGCCTGCATGGTGACAGCTGCCTCGTCAGAGCTCAGGGGAGCCGGGCCCCAGGCCGCTGAGTCAGCCCAGTTTCCTAGTCACCAAGCTGTGCTGGCTCGGCCTGGAGGCACGAGACACACGACACTGTTGGAGAGCTGGTGTGACTGTGGTCAGGCAGGGCACTGAGTCAGCACCTCAAAGCTGGCATCACCGTCCCCCTGCGCCAGGTGGCTACTTGTCCTGGCAGGATGCCTGACCTGTGGGCTGGGGGAGGTAAGAGGGTCCCCCAGCACACTGGCCCTCCTCCTTCTCTCCAGCCTGCATACCTAGCAAAGCTGGCCCAGCCTGGGACACCACGTTTACCCTGAGCACCCTCTCATAAGGAAAGTACCCTCGCTTTCCTCACCCCTGCTCCTCATTCCTGACTGATGCTGCAAGCCGTGCTGAACCCCACTTTATCACTGTCACCTCAGTACCTAGGATGGGGGTGGAAACCAGTAGAGGCAATGGTCCCCAAGGGTCTCTTTCAAATTGGCTATGTATGTGGGTCACAGCAGGAGTGGAAATGGAGCTGGGGGCTGGGTGGGTGCAGGCAGAGGGAGAGGGCAGCCTCTGCATGGTCCTACCCCACTCTAGAATTAGATATTCCTAAGAGAGCCCATGAGCATCCCTTCTAACCCGACTGAGGTCAGTTCAAGAGTCTTGACCAGCTTTGCTTACTGTGGGCTATAACTGCTCTACAGAGAGCCACCCTGGTGGCACTGGGCAGAACTGCCACCTCCCGTGCCCTGTAGATACCAGGCCTCCAAAGGAAGGATGGAGAGAAAGGGTTCTCTGAGGGGTGGGGTCCATTGGTCTAGTCCAGGAAGCATCTTCTTGGTGCAGTAGAGAGGGAGGGGACTCAGTGTCAGGAGCACATACACACTGACAATCTTGGGTCTCAGAGATGCTCTGTCTGCACCCCAGAGTCACACTTGTCCTGGTCCAGGGAAGCTGAGCAACTGCTCTGTCAAGAAGCTGGGCTGGGGCCTCCTGCCTCCAGGAGAGATGGAGGAACAAGGGGCAGAGACATGAAAAAATGGGCTCCTTGCAGTTAACCAACTCTAGATCAGTAGGGGCAGAGGTTTCTACCCTTTTCCACCCGTCAACCAATACATGTCAAGTTGAAAGTCACTGCCTAGTCCAGAGTTTTTTTATTATTACTGCTGTGGTTTTGGTTCGGGGGTAACACTTTGTGGTGCTCAGGGTTTATCTTGGCTCTATGCTCAGAAATCACTCCTGAAGTGCTCAGGGGATCAGATGTGGTGTCAGGGATCAAAGTTAAGTATCCTTAACCCCTTCCACTTCAGGGTTCTTAAACTTACCACTGATGACTTCTATTCACCTGAGAAATGCAGCATGAACCAACACTGCCAGAAACACCTCAGATTCATTACATGGTTAACTTTAAATTAACTTTTGGTTGTTGCTTGTTCAGAAAACTCATTGTTCAGTCTTTTTTGAATACACACCCCTCCCATTCAGTTATATGACCCCAAGCGAGGTCACGTAACTTTTTAAAAATGTTTTAAAATAAATTTTTCTAGACTAGGGCAGGGGTAGGGGGTATGGGAGGGAACCTGGGAACCTGGTGGAGGGTTGTTGATGCTGATGCTGACCAATGCTAGGGCATTGTATGCCTAAAACTCAACTACAAATAATTTTGTGAAGTATAAGGCTAAAATAAAATTTATTTTTTAATTTAATAAAAATAAAATAAATTTGTCTATAACTTATTATCAGTATACTTATGTAGCTAGGGTCATGTAAATATTTCTTGGTTGAAAAGGGGTGGTGACAGTATAGAACAATAAAAATCAAGGACCAGGAAGACTGGTCCATAGTTGAAAACTTGCCACAGTGGAGCAGGTGGGGGGGCGGGCAGTTAGGTTAGATAAGGGATCACTATGAAATGATAGTAGGAATCATTGGAATAGTTGGATCACTCTATCACTCTGGACAAGAATTGAGTGCTAAGAGGAGGTGAAGGGGCAAACATAATAATCTTTCAGTACCTGTAGTGCAAATCATTCCAAAAGGGGGGAGAGAGACAGAGAGAGACAGAGAGAGAAAGAGAGAGAGAGAGAGAGTGAGTCTGCCATAGAGGCAGACTGGAGAGGATGGGGGCGAGAGGGGGGCAGTGGTCAGGGGGCCTGGAAGGGATACTGGGGACATTGGTGGTGAGAAATGTACACTGGTGAAGAGAAGAGTTTAGAACATTGTATGACTGAAACCCAATCATGAGCAACTTTGTAGCTGTGTATCACTGTGATTCAATAAAAAAAATTTAAAAAGAAAAGTGGTAGCAAGTGAGCAGTTTGAGGAGATCTATCTCAGGCCACACTTCCTGAGGAAGGTCTCCAAGGAAAGAAAGAAGCCTCGAATTCAGGACTTTGTTCTGGCCCAGAAATGGGTTACCCTGCCCCAAATTTTTACTCTGTCATGCAACCTGGCTCCAGTGTGAAGTTTGGGCCTTTGGAGTCAGACTGAGGTGAGACCCAAGCAATGCTTTTATTGGCTGTGTGCCATTGTTCTAGACTCAGTTATCTTATCTATAAAATTGAGCTAATAATAGCTTTTCGTAGGCTGTTAGAAAGCTTATAGCATAATGCACATCAAGAACTTTAGATAAGTATTCAATGTTTCCAACTGGTAGTATTTCTCCTCTCTATCCACTTGCTGTGGTCTGACATGGCTTACTTCACTTTTAGCCATCTGGTCAACCAGACCTTGGGCTCCTCTACTGGGAACTTCTCATAAAAGGCCAAAGCCCTGGCCTTGATAACCAATACCTAATAGTTCTATGACTGGGAAGCTCATTCTATACTCCACAGACATGAACATTAACATAAACTGGTCTGAGTCTGGAATAGAGCCCTCTTTTGATCGTTGCTCTTGAGCTCTGTCATAATGCAGAGGATAGAAAACTTTTGTAAATGGCCAACTAGTACATGTTTTAGGCCATTCAGACTACTTAATCTCTGCTGCAGCCTCTCAACTCCACACTGCTTATGAAAGCATCCCTGGACAACAGCATAATGAATGGCCATGTTGAGGTCCAATAAAGAGATGTTCACAAAAACATGTGCCAGGTCAAATTTGGCTCATGGCCCATAGTTTTCTGATTATGATAGGTATATATATATATATATATATATATATATATATATATATATATATACAAAGGAATGCCCTCACTGTGATAAAGGGTGACCAGAAGCTCTTAGCACACGCAAACACACACACACACACTCATACATGCATATACATGAACACGTGTGTACACACTCATAGATCACACAGAGCCAAATAGCTCTGACAGCCCACTGACTAGCACAGAGTTCACATTTAACATTATTTATTTATTTATTTATTTATTATTTATTTATTTGATGGATGACATGGCAGATGGAAGTGGAAAGCTGGAATACTGCAGGGGAGCAGAGCTATGAGTCACTACAGGATTATGTCTTCATTACAAATGAAAGGTGGATTTTAAAAATTCTTGCCATATGTCTTAGGGATATGATTCTATGCTTTAATTGGAACAACAATCGAGGCTAATATTTTTGCAGCTTTGATGTATCACGCTAAATGATGCAGTCATTCTGGAAAAACCGGGTTCTGGCAGAGTTGGGATTGACGTCCACCACCCCCTTTAATGAAGAGCAAGTGACACCTCCTGCTCCAGACCACCCTGGACAGGTGACAAAGCTAAAAGGGTTCCAGCATTCAATGCCAAAAGAAGTGTTTTGTTTTTAGAAGTGTTCTCTTACCATCATTTGCCTTTACTGCCATTAATACAAAACCAAAGAAAATGCAACAATACCATGGCTATGTCCTAGTAGAGATGTCACATAGTACTTGATAAAGTGAGTAAGAACATAAAAGCAAGGTCATTTTCTCTGAGGAAGTTGCCCTGGAGACAGTGTGACTAGGTGAACCCCTCACCCCATTCACCAAACAAGGCTCCCCTGATCACACACATACATCTGCCCACTATAGTCTAGGAGAGTGCTGGCAGGGGAGGGCACTGGGCTTCCCAGCACTGCCCCCTAAGAACATGGATATCCGAAGACCCATTAGAGCTGAGAGCCCCCTAGATGAGGAGGTGTCCTTCACTTCTCCCCTAAAGTAGCAGGATCCTTGAAGAGCTCAGCATCTTCTGGCTTGAGGGACCCTGCAAAGTGCCTCAGCTGAACTTCCTCCGGCTGAGCAGGTTGTCTTTCTCGGGTACTTGTATCTCTTAAAAGAGGAACCAGGGCAAAGTTCTTCCAGTTTCTCCCTGAAACTGAAAGATAAAGCATCATTACTCCATGTAGGTAGCAAAACAAACATATTAATTTGATGTTCCCACCAATCTCTAGAGAAAAGGAGCTCTCGGAAGTTCCCTGAGGCACACAGATATGTACCATCTCCTCTTCCCTCATCTGCTCAAGAAGCCTCATCTACTCTGGCAGCTCTACGTTCTCCTCCTCTAGCCCAGCCTGACTTTTGATTTGATGTTTGCCTCTTAGCCTTCATTTCCTTCTTGCCCACAGACCCATGCTGTGTCATGTGAGTGACACCACCTCAACTTGGCTCTAGAGTGACCAATTCTAATCCAAGACTTAGGATTTGGGATCCAGGCTCCACCAAGAGAAGCACGCTTTGAGAACAATGCCAAGGAACCAGGATGACACCAAAGCAAGCCTTCAAATGTGACAAAAAAGACTAGAAAGACTTTGAGATGACTTGTTTGTCTCCCTGATAGCTATCACGAGCCTCCTGGTTAAATGACCTCTAGATAAATGACAGAGAACAGGGAAAGCTGAGCCTGCTTCTCTCCCACTTCCCAGAGTCTCAGTTAGTCAGGCCCTCAGAACTTACATCTAATCTTTCCAGAAAATACACACACACACACACACACACCCCTCCAGGCAACAATTCTAGCCCCTCTTCTGTGTCCAACACTGAATATATCTCAAAGGTATCAGGAATACTCAAAGTTGTGCCCCCTGTGGCTGTTACAGCAGAACACTGCAAGTCCTGGGTTTTCCCCATGTGGGAGGCTAATGCTGGCCTGTCTCGCAGCCCTAGTCTGATACCAGGCACCAAAAGATGAAGGAGAATCCTTTGGGGAGCCTGGGATTAGGAGCTTCCTGGAGGATTCCATGGGGACATAGGCCAAGTTCTCACTGACATATTATGTTCTGGCTTGCTGAATGGTTGGAACACCCATCCTCTGCTCTGCCTGACCCAGTCCCTCCGACCCAGGAGGAACATGCAATCAATGTCCACTTTCCAAAGTCCCAATGCCAACCCTCTCATCTGCTCTCCCTGGCTGTTTACTGACCACTTTTCTCCTCCAGTCTTTCTCTCGTGCATTCTCTCACCCCTTTCCATTATATGCACATGGTTATTGAAATTACCTGTCTATACATCACTCAAGTTCCCACTGCTACAAAATTGTAGAAAATAATCAAAATCTTGGAAAGACACACTATGTAATTATAAATTTGAGGTCAGAGAACCTCTAAACCTCTCCTACTCTCAGCCCAAGTAATATGAAATGTATGTTTCTCTGTCACTGGTGCAATTAATTCATCTTTGTTAATAACTATCCTTTACATATATCACAGTGAATGTGCAATGTTGTAAACAGTCAACAATGCCATGAAAACATAGTATAAATCAAATGCAAAGTGAAATCCTCTGGAAAATGGAAGATTTCATGAAATCAGTAAGAGTGATGGTGGAAAGCTGCTCAAATCATATGCAAAACCATCTTCAGCTGACTCTAAGGTGACCTTAGACCAGGCAGTCCTTGAAGAAGAGATCAATGTATGGCATTGAAAAGAGTGCTTCCAAGGACACACATGGTAAAACCACAAGATTGCAGAAGGTCCATGGGAAAACTGATAAGGCCTTTGAATTGTTTTCTAAAAATACAATCTCTTGATAAAATAGATTTCTACTGTCTGATGAACTCAGTACTGGGCTAGTTCTCCTGCTGTAAATAACCATACAACTGAACAAAATACATGCAGCAGTGTTTAGGGGCATAACAACAAACAAATATGCAACTTATTTAGAGAAGTGAAAAATTACAAAGTGAGCAAATTACAAATTACAGAAACACCCTACTTGTTTTGCTTAGGGGCAATTTCTCTAACTGCAGCACAGTGTGGACCTACACAGAATTGGAGTCCAAGCAGAGCAAGGCAATGTGTCTGAGATAAGGAAAACGAGATCAGACTTAGGGGAAGCTGAAGTAGCTAGAGTCAGTGGGACAGTGTCTGAGTCAGAGGCACCATCCCACGGGAATGGGGGTCCCTGCTGCATTTGGTAGCCATACACGTTCCCCAGCTGATAGAATGGGGAATGGGTTGCAGACAGATGACCAGA
Source organism: Sorex araneus (assembly GCF_027595985.1). Lineage (NCBI taxonomy): Eukaryota > Metazoa > Chordata > Mammalia > Eulipotyphla > Soricidae > Sorex > Sorex araneus. The sequence goes on along the minus strand of NC_073304.1, from coordinate 190,144,857 downwards.
CAACAATCAACAGCCTTTATTTCCAATTTCACAGACTAGATATAGGGGAGAGCAACCGCTAGAGAGTGAGGAGGGGCGGGGGACAGTGATAGGCTGGGAAACAAAGCAGAGGATGTGTAGCACAAAGGAGAAGTTTAATAGGGGCACAGGGAATTGTGAGTATCCCTAAGGAGTTGAATGGAATGGTTGAAACAAAAGGTGGCAGGTAACTCAATTAACATAACCTCCTAGCTAGGGGAACAGACCTGAGCCAAGCCAAAGTGCTCATCATAGAGGAGCAATGATCACAAATTAAGAGGAGCCTGAGCCCCTTTTGGTACTGTCCTCTGTCTCTGAAGCAATGTCTCCAGAGCTCTCTCATCTCTGAGGAGAACCCCCGGTGTATAATCAACAAGGCAGCATTGGGCAGATGGTTTGAGAGCAGTACCAGCAGGGAATTCAATAGGAAAGGACACAGAGAATAAAGGAAGAAAGGAAATTACCCAGGTAAAGGGCTCAGGATGCCCCATGCCCTAAGCTGAGCTGGGCTCTGTGTGCACATGGGAAGATTGCAGAGGCTTACAAGAGAGTAGCTACAGTGGGTGTTGGACAGAGATCTGATAAGTTTAACAATATGTGGAGATATTGGAGGAATATTGGAAGTTCAGCTCAGCTAGAGAGGAGAATCCCTAACACCCTCTTTGAATTCTGAAGATCAAGCTAAAATGTCAGTTACTTTATACACCCTTGAGTCGGGTATATTAAGGTCTCACCTTGACAAAGCCTAAAATCAAATCCTATAAAACACTCAAAGGAAGGGCGGGAGAGATAGTACAGTGATAAGGCACTTGCATTGCACTCAGTGGACCCCAGGTTTTGATCCCTGTATCCCATATGGTCCCCTGAGCATCGTTAGCAGTAATTCCTGAGTGCACAATCCCTGAGCATTGCCAGGTATGTCCCTCCCCATGAAAAAAAAAAAAATGGAAACACTTTGAAGGTTAACTCCCACAAGTCTGGTGGGATTTGGCAACTGCCTCAGTGTTTCCACATATCTACCATTAAAGATTTACAAGTACAGGCCTGAGAGTTGGATCAATAGGCTGAGTACATGGTGTGCATGCAGAAGGCCTGGGTTCAGTCCCCAGCACATCATTATCTCCTGAGCACAGAACTGGGAGTACTCCCCTGAGTACCACCAGCTGTGACCCAAAAGCAAAAAGAAACCAAAATTACTAAGCTTACACAAGTTCAAGTGATTCATCAGTAACTAGGCTGCCAATTAGGACAGAGACTCTACAACAGATTATCTATAATGCTCAGAATACAATTAAAAGTTATTAAGCACGCCAAGAAACAGGGAAATGTTACTCACAGTCAATTAAAAAAAAATCAGGGATGTGTCATGTGGATCAAAGTAGAGCCTTGCATGTGTGAAGCCCTGGGTTTGAACCCCAGTGCTGCAAGAAGAAAGGGAAAAGGCGGGGGAAAGCAAAAGGCAAAAAGCAACAGACTCCAAGATAAACCAGACGTTGGATTTAGTAAGCAGGGAATTTAAAGAATTATTTATAAATTATTATAATAGATTGAAGGAACCAAAGACAAAAGTGATTAGAATGAGGCAACTAAGGAATCTCGGGAAATAAATAAAATCCATTTTTTAAAAATTTCTAAGTGTTTTTCCCGAATGCCCTAGAACGGATGACTGGTTGAGGAAACTTTGGTACATCTATACAATGGAATACTATGCAGCTGTCAGAAAAAAGGAGGTCATGAATTTTGTATTTAAGTGGATGGGCATGAAAAGTTTCATGCTGAGTGAAATGAGTCAGAAAGAGAGAGACAGACATACAAAGATTGCACTCATCTAGGGTATATAGAATAACAGAGTGGGAGACTAACACCCAAGAATTGTAGAAATAAGTACTAGGAGGTTGACTCCATGGCTTGGAGGCTGGCCTCACATTCTGGGGAAAGGGCAACTCAGAGAAGGGATCACCAACTATAATGTAGTCAAAGGCCATGTGGGGGAAGGGAGTTGCGGGCTGAATGAGGGCTAGAGACTGAGCACAGTGGCCACTCAACACCTTTATTGCAAACCACAACAGCTAATTAGAGAGAGAGAACAGAAGGGAATGCCCTGCCACAGTGGCAGGGTGGGGTGGGGGGAGATGGGATCGGGGAGGGTGGGAGGGATGCTGGGTTTACTGGTGGTGGAGAATGGGCACTGGTGAAGGGATGGGTTCCCGAACTTTGTATGAGGGAAGCATAAGCACAAAAGTGTATAAATCTGTAAATGTGCCCTCATGGTGATTCACGAATTAAAAATAAATTAATTAATTTTAAAAAATCTGATTTTTTAAAAAAAATCAACAAAAAATAAAATATATTTTTTCTTGTCATAAAAAAAATTTCTAAGTGTTTTTTAAAAATTCCTAAAACCAAAAAACACAATATTTAAAATGTAATATTCTCTTGGTGGACTTGCTAACAGTTTAAAGATGAATTTAGGAAGGATCAGTAAAATGAAGAGATATCAGAAGTAGAAATTATCAAATTTGAAAAACTCTGAGAAAAAAATAACAAAATCTCAAAAACCTGTGCAACAATATTAAATGGAATGGTATAGCAAGTGTAGTTCTAAAAGGGGAAGCAATATATATGTATATATTTACATATACATATATGTATACACATATACACATGTATGTGTGTGTATATATATATATATATATGCTGATGACGCATAGTAATCTGCAGAATCTCAGGAAACCTCAAGCAGAACAAGAGCAAAGAACACTGGAGTCACATCTGGCTTGGTAGTAGAGTGTATGATTGCCTTGTGTGTATGATGTCCTAGGTTCAATCCCCAGTACCACAAAATCAAAACAAGAAAACAAAAACAAGTACCTAAGCACATCTTGTCAAAAAACCAAAAGAGGGGCTGGAGCAATAGCACAGCGGGTAGGGCGTTTGCCTTGCACGCGGCCGACCCGGGTTCGATTCCCAGCATCCCATATGGTCCCCTGAGCACCGCCAGGAGCAATTCCTGAGTGCAGAGCCAGGAATAACCCCTGTGCATCGCCTGGTGTGACCCAAAAAGCAAAAAACAAACAAACAAACAAACAAAAAAAAAACCCAAAAGAGAAAGAGACTATTTTTATAATAACAAAGGGGGAAAAAGATAATATGGAAAAGAACAACAATACAAATAAAGGGCAACTTCCCATCAGAATTCATGAGGCCAGGAATCATCAGAAAAACATAAAGTTTGTGGATTAATAAGAAAATTTTTTAATTATTATAAATCAATATTTCTGTAACCATTGAAAATATCCTACAGGGAAGAAAGGGGAGAAATTACAACAAATAAATCAGAAATGTAAACGATCATAAGAACTTATCACAAACAACTCTATGCCACTAAGATTTAGAAAATCTAAATAAAATGGATCAAGTTTTTAGAAACATATAACTTCCCAAGATTGAATGAAGAGGAAACAAAAAACCTGAACAGACCAATCTCAAGTAAGAAAATTAAAACAGTAATGTAAAATCTCCCTAAGAACAAGAGTCCAAGTCCAGATGGGTTAACTATTGTGTTCAACCAAACCTCCAAAGACCTACTACCTATATTCCTCACACTCTTCCAAAACATCAAAGGAACAAAAAGTCTTACTAATCACTTCTATGAAGCCAACAACCTAATACCAACAGCAGACAGAGATGTTACAAAAGAAAAAAAAAAAGAAAGAAAACTGCATACCACTATCTGTAATTAAAATTGATGCACAAATTCCTTAACAAAATGGTGGTCCAGACAGATAGTACAGTGGTTAGGACACTTGCCTTGGACACACCTGACCAGAGTTCCATCCCCAGTTTCCTATATGGTACCCTGAACACCACCAAGAGTAACTCCTAAGTGCAGAGCCATGAGTAACCTAAGCATCGCCATGTGTAACCTGAGTGCAGAGCCATGAGTAACTTAAGTGTGGCCCAAAAACAAAGTGGGATTCATCCCAAGGACGCAAGGATGGTTCAATATATGCAAATCAATTAATTTAATACGCCATATCAATCAAAGATAAGAAAAATCCTTTTATTACTTGATGCTAAGAAAGATTTTTAACAAAATCCAACATCCATTCTTGATTTTTAAAAACCCTCCACAAAATTGAAATAGACCTCAAATAGTAATGGTCAACCTACAGCCAAAATCATACTTAAATGTAAAAAAAGACTAAAAATCTTCCCCATGAGATCAGGCACTAGGAACAGATAAACACTTTCACCACCCTTGTTCAATATAGTCTTAGAAGTTCTCAATATAGCAGTTAGTCAAGTAAACATAAATCAGAAGGATTCAAATTGGAAAAGAAGTCAAATTAGCACTATTTACAGATGACATAATATTAAGTATAGAAGACTCTAAAAACTTCACTATAAAACTCTTAGAAAAAAATAAAACAGTACAGCAAAGTGTCAGGCTACAAAATCAATGAATAAAAATATATTGCATTTTGGTATGCATATAATTAAATAGAAGAGATAGAGATTTGAAAGTCAGTATCAGAGGCTGGAGCGATAGCATGGCAGGTAGGGTGTTTGCCTTGCACGCGGCCAACCCGGGTTTGATTCCCAGCATCCCATATGGTCCCCTGAGCACCACCAGGAGTAATTCCTGAGTGCAAAGCCAGGAGTAACCCCTGTGCATTGCCAGGTATGACTCAAAAAGCAAAAAAGGAGGTCAGTATCATTTAAAATAGAAAATTTCTAGGAATCTACAAAGGGTGTGAAAAACCTATAATATAAAAACTCCAACTCCCTTGTGAAAGAAATAGCAGAGGATGTCAGAAAATGGAAAAATTCTATGTTCATGGATTGGAAGAATCAATATTGTCAAAATATCTAACCTACTCAAAGCATTATAAGGATGTAATGCAATTCCCATGAAAATCTCAATGACATTCTTCAAGGAACTAGAATGAACATTAAAATTTTTATGGAAGCATAAAATCCTACAAATAGCCAAGCCATTCTAAAAAATAATAATAATGAAGAAGTTGGGGTATATTGCGTTTCCTGACTTAAAACTATACTATAAAGCTATAGTAATCAAAACAATATGGTATTGGGCTAAGGATAGGATGACAGACCAATGAATTAGAAATGAAATCACAGTGATAAGTTCTCGGGTATATGGAAAATTAATCTATGAAGAAAGAATTGGGTGTGTGAAAGAAAACAAATAAAGCCTCTTGAACAAAATGTGCTGGGAAAACTTTATAACCACATGGAAAAATAAAATTGTATCCATATCTCACACCACATATAAAAATGAATTCAAAATGGATCAAAGACCTAGGGGTTATACCAGAAATCATAAAATTGAGGAAAATATAGGCTGAACTTTCCAAAAGTGTTTTCTATGACCTGAGTTCACTGATAAGGAGGAAAAAAATCAAACATAAGCAAGTGGGCTATATGAAATTGAAAAGTTTCTGCATGGAAAAATAAATAAGCTGGAGTGATAATACCAGCAGTCAGGGCATTTGCCTTGCCTTGCATGTGGCCAACCCAGGTTCAATCCTGGCATCCCATATGGTCCCTCAAGCACCGACAGGAGTAATTCCTGAGCACAGAGCCAGGAGTAAGTCCTGAGCATCACTAGTATGACCCAAAAACAAAAGAAAGAAAGAAAGAAAGAAAGAAAGAAAGAAAGAAAGAAAGAAAGAAAGAAAGAAAGAAAGAAAGAAAGAAAGAAGGAAGGAAGGAAGGAAGGAAGGAAGGAAGGAAGGAAGGAAGGAAGGAAGGAAGGAAGGAAGGAAGGAAGGAAGGAAGGAAGGAAGGAAGGAAGGAAGGAAGGGAAAGAAAGAAAGAAAGAAAGAAAGAAAGAAAGAAAGAAAGAAAGAAAGAAAGAAAGAAAGAAAGAAAGAAAGAAAGAAAGAAAGAAAGAAGGAAGGAAGGAAGGAAGGAAGGAAGAAAGGAAGAAAGAAAGAAAGAAAGAAAGAAAGAAAGAAAGAAAGAAAGAAAGAAAGAAAGAAAGAAAGAAAGAAAGAAGGAAGGAAGGAAGGAAGGAAGGAAGGAAGGAAGGAAGAAAGAAAGAAAGAAAGAAAGAAAGAAAGAAAGAAAGAAAGAAAGAAAGAAAGAAAGAAAGAAAGAAAGAAAGAAAGAAAGAAAGAAAGAAAGAAAGGGAAAATAAATAAGTAAATAAATAAAACTTCGAGCTAAAATTAAAAAAAAAAACACTGGGAGAATACTTCAAATACAGGACTAACACCCAAGATCTATAAAGCACTCAGAAAGCTCAACAACAACAAAAAATAACTATGAAAACATGGGAAGAGATGAATAGACATTTCCACAAAGAAGACATAAGAAAGGTGAATAAGCAAAAGTGCCCAATATCAATTTATCGTAAGGTAAGCACAAACCAAAACAACAAAGAGGTATCACCTTATACCAGTGACAATGGCATATATCCCAAAAACGAAAAACAAGTGCTGAAGAGATAGTACAGTAGGCAGCGTTCTTGACTTAACCATAGGTTTGATCCCTGGCACCACATGTGGTCCCCCGAGTTCCTCCAGGAGTAATCTCTGAGTGCAAGTACAGGGGCAAGCCCTGAGTACTTCCAGGTGTAGCCCAAAACCAAAACAAAACTGAAAACAAGTGTTTGTGGGGGTGTGACAAAAAAAGGAACTCTCCTTCACTGCTGATGGGAATGTCACCTGGACCAGCCTTTAAAGAAAACAATATAGAGATTCCTCAAAAAAGTAGGTAAAGAGCTTCCATTTGACCCAGCTCTCCCATATATAGGTATCTACTTCCAAAACACAAAAACATTGATTCAAAAAGCTCTATGCACACCACCTATATTCACTGCAGTTCTTAGTTCAACAGTCAGGATATGGAAGCAACCCAAATGTACAAAAATCAATGCATGGATGCAGTAGTTATATACAATGCAATACTTATGTGACCACAGAAAAAGTAAAGTCATGAGCTCAGTAGTAACTTAGTTGGAAATGACGGATATCTGGCCACGCAAAATAAGCCAGAGCCAGGAGAACAAATACAGGATATCACTCACTTGTGATATGTAGAGAAACAAATCAAGGCATCAACAATTGATAATAAACCTTTGCACCAGATTACAGACCTGAGACTGCCAGGATGGGGGCAAATTTTCCGTAACACATGAGCATGGGGGTGGTGGTTAAGGGTAAGCACCCAAAACCTTACTGCCAATCAACAACTAATGAGGCTGGGTACAAGAGGAGGAAGGTCAGACCAGAGACAACAGGAACGGGTGGAAGGCCGTGGGCACTTCAGTGGTGGGGTGCAAGTAACGTTGTACACTGTAGGATAACATAGCCTCAGGTAGCTTAGGTTTATGGGGTTACTCCTGTTACAGTGCTCCCATTCCTCTTTGCTTATTTGTATCTTCTTTCTTAGTGTTCTGTTGACTTGTAAATATTGTTTTTCTCTTCTCCTTGAGTCCTTTGCATAGTTTATTCAGAGCAATGTCCTTTTTGTATGGACACAGGAAGACTTAGCAAATGTTATGCTTTTGTAACCTTATGTCATTTGACTCTACATGATATTTTCCTCCCTGGGCATCTGTTCTCTCAACCTAAGCCTCAGCTGCCCTTACTTCCTAGCACCCCCAAAAGCAGGGTCCCCGACGAAGGACGGGACGGACCCAGGGCAAGCGGTGAGTTATGTGCTACCCTGGCATCAAGATGGGCCTGGCCAAAGTGCCTAATGTTTAACTACAAGTTAAGAGCTTGATCATGGACAAATGTTGTCATGATCCAAACAGTGAAAACTAGATTTGGACCCTGCTAGGGTTAGGAGTGATTAATCTAGCCTGAGTGCTGTAGTCTGAGCCTGTGGCAAGATGTTGCCAGGAGAGCTACCTTGCAAGCCTCAATGTATCTCTTGCTATGTCCATACAAAAATAACTAGTATTAAGATGTTAATAAGTGTTTGGACTAAGGAAAGGAAAAAATCCTTAAGAGTCAGGAAGGGCTTTGGAATGCCCTGCCCTCAGGAAGGGCTTTCTTATGTTGATTTTGCGACCTGGCGGGGTGTAGCCTAGAGGGCAAGGTGGTAGAGACAAGTAGGAGGAGAGACTAGAGAAGTGAGAGATGCTGCAGTAGATCCAGAGAGAGACCGGAGCTGGGAGTGCAGGAGATGAGAAAGATGGAAGATTGAATAAATGGTAACTAACCAGCAACCAGCTTGGTCCTCGTTCTTCCTTAGCCTGTCCTTGGCCAACGGCCGTCCCGATCCAGCCCATACACTGCGGTTCCAGAGCACCGAACGCGGGCAGTGAGACACAGCAGCCTGGAGAGCCGCAAGTGCGCGCCCCTCAGCGTGCTTTAGTTTTTTACAGTACACCAATATTATAAACTTAAACACTAGTATAACCCTATTACTGAAACTATTTTTAAAATATAATTTTTAAAAAGAATAAAATATCTTTAAATATGAGGAGGAAATTGACATTTTTAGTCATTAATAAAAGCTAATGTAAATCCGTTCAATTCCCAGAACCATTTCACCCCCAACAAAAGCCCCACACACGCAAGAGCAAGTGATTGCAAACACCCAGGTCTCCACAAAAATATTCCTCAAACAAGCAGAAATTTCGAAACCAATATTGACAGAACTCTGGGAAATAGTCTAGAGTTTAAAACATGCAAACTAATGCTGAACCAAGAAAAAGGCATCTAAGATAGACAGGGAGCTAAAACTACACATAACTCTTAGAGAAAGATGGTGGAAATCTTCATGATATTTATCAATTATTTATTGGATATGACACCAAAGAACAGGCAACAAAGCTTAAGAATTGATATATCAGGCTTTATCAAAATTTAAAAGTTTTGTACAAAAGGACTTTATGGAAAGAGTAAAAAACAACTCACAGAAGAATATACTTACAAACCATATATCTGATATAGAATTAGAGTCTAAAATATATAAAGAACTATTATGCCAAAAATGTAATGAACAAATGATCTGAAAATGTATTTCTCCAAAATGCATCTATATATAAATGACTGTTCGGGAAGTGTGAACTCTGACACTACGTGGCATCCAGAGCACTGTCTGGTGTTAGCCTGGAGCACCAGGTACAATCTGGTAAGATTGTACTTCAAAAGTGGTTCAGGGGCTAGAGCAATAGCACAGCAGGTAGGGCGTTTGCCTTGCATGCGGCCGACCCGGGTTCTATTCCCAGTATCCCATATGGTCCCCTGAGCACTGCTAGGAGTAATTCCTGAGTGCATAAGCCAGGAGTAAGCCCTGTGCATCGCCGGGGTGACCCAAAAAGCAAAAAAAAAAAAAAAAGTGGTTCAAATGAGTCTGGGAAGGTGATTCAAGTGGTAGAACAAATGTCTCCCAGATATGAGACCCTGGGTTTGATCCCTACATTGCCAGGTGTGGTCCTGGTAGCCCACAGCACCACACTACTAAGTGTGTGCCCGTAACAACCTAAAAGATGGTCAAAATAGCAAATTTTATGTTCAATACACTGTACCACATTTTTTGTTTTTATTTTTGTTTGGGGGCCACAAGTGGCAATGCTCAGGACTTCCTCCTGGCTCTGTGTTCAGGAATCACTCCTGATGGGCTCAGGAGACCCATTCAAGATGCCGGGAATCAAACTTGGGTCAACAATATGCAAGGCAAGGGACCTTCTTGAGATTAGCGCCAGGCTTCACTCTACCACATTTTAAAATGAAACAAAAATAAAGACAGTGCAGGAATATAACTACAGCTCAGAACATGGTCAATATCCACTAAGTTTGTTTCCTTTATAAGTAAATGTCTTTGGGTAGACCTTCAATTTGATAGCTCCTGCTGAATGATTGCCAGTAAGCTTTTATTGTGTGTGTGGGAGGGGTGGGGGGGGGTGGAGGAGGGGTGGGCACACTTTGTGGTGCTCAGGGCTTATTCCTGGCTCTGAACTCAGGAATCACTCCTGGTGGGCTCAGGGGATTGTATGGGTTGCCGAAATTAAACCCAGGTGCGCTTTGTGCAAGGCAAGCACCCTACCTGCTTAACTATTACTCTGACCCAATTGCCAGTGACTATTAACGGACTCTTGTCTGTAGTGTTTTTTCATGGGGCTTTTCTGCTTTTAACACTCCCACCGTTCCCTCCTCTGCCTGTCTATGTGCCCACACAGCTGAGGGTCATGTGACCCTATTTTGAGTCCATGATGTAAGGAGTGGGACAGAGGACACAGGACTGCTGTCCAGGTGGCAAATGTGGGCTGAGCTGCTTCCTCTAGGGCACTCCAGACAGGTGCCTGGACCAGGACAATGGCAGGCAGCAGGTATGGGCACGTGCAAACATGCAGGAGATTGTGGGGATGGGTCGGGGAGAGACTCTTCCAGCACCCAGGCTGTGGGGACAGAGGAGCAGGAGACCCCACGGCTTCACTCACTCAACATCACGTCACCTCCATGCCATGGTTCCCTCACACCTCACCTCTGCCTGACCGCAGGGAGAAGCTCAGGGTGCGCTTGACACCCTCACAGTTGCCTGGGTCTTCATTGATGATGCCCACATTATTGTTCCAGGTGGTCCAGTTCACCTCGTCCACCCTGCAAGGCAAGGCAAAGTGGGAGCAGGCAGCAGGTCACTGAGGTGCCATGGTCTGCTTCTAGGTCTAGGGCTTGGCCCCATCAAAGGGGAGATAAGGACAAGGGCTAAAGTGGTAAGAGACAGGGTGCCTGCTTAATGGGCACTGGCCCCTGCAGGCTGTTCTTGAATCAGACTGTAGTGCCACAGGACTTTCGATATGAATCCTTGGTTCTGACCTGGAGAACCGGAAGATCATTCTGGAGAGCTCATTTCCTAATGGGTCCCCTGTGTCTGCAATCAAGCCTGCCACTGCAGCTGGCTCCAGGCAGGTCCCCAGATCCATGCTAAGCTCTGCAATTGCCCCTGGAGTTATAGCTGGCTCTAGAGCTCTAAAGTGGGTTCTCTACCCACAAGTAGCTCCGGGGTGGTCCCAATGCTCCAGCTCTGCACTGGACTCTGAAACCCAGAGCTGGCTGGAGGTAGGTCCCTCAGCCTGGAGCTGAACCCCAGAGTTCCCCAAGCTTGGGTTCCCGCATGGAGGTTACCTGAAGCACCACCTGTAGTCGTCCTTGCCGTCAGGTGTGTACCCCACCTGCAACAGCTTGCCTGAACGGAAGGCCCGCCTCATGCTCTTAAGGAAGCTCTTCTCCGTGTCCAGGATGGTGATGGCTCTCTGCGGAAGGCAGGGGGTGCCCTCACTGTCTGGCTCTGGCTGCCAAAATGCCCCTTCCCAGGCTCTTCCACCCCCAGCACCTCCTAGTTGATCCAGCGGTTTCGTTACCCTGCTGGTTGCTAAATGCAGCTCTCAGGGCCTGCCTCATAGTGGCTTATCCCTTAAATCTAGGCTAAGAGACCATCCCAGACCAAAGTTCTCTGAGGTAGGCATTCCCTGGAGTTGAGTTCTCCACCTCCTGCCTCAGACTGGCCCCAGTCAAAATTAGTGGCTGTGAACACTAATTGATGGTGAAAACCCATCAGAAGGGCCAGAAAGGTGTCAGCAAAAGGGCAGGCTGGTGCCCAACCCCCCAGCCCATAGTGCTTCCTGCCCTGTCCCCTAACCCCTCTAGGTTGCCTGTACCCAACTGGATAGGACAGTAAACAGCAACCCGAGCCTCCCGCCCCAGCAACTGACCCACCTGCAGCTTCCAGATGTTCTTGCTTTCCTGCGCGATCTTGTTGACAGTTTCGCCCATGAGGGCAATGAGCATGTTGAGCAGGAGAATGTAGGTGAGGATCACGTAAGCCAGGAGCAAGATGATGAAAACAGCCTTATAGTCATAGTTCTCCGTGAACTCCAGGTCCCCCATGCCAATGGTGAACTTGAAAAGCTCCAGGCATGTGAAGTACAGGCTGTTGTAGTTGCTGTTGGGGGACCGGCATCCAGTCCCTCGCCTGAACGACGGGGCGGTGTCCACCACCACCACCGAGGTATTCTTCCCATCCTCCGAGGTATTCTTCCCATCCTCAATCAGCGTCACCACAGCTGCAGAGCAGGGAGCAGAGGAGAGCTATGGGGGATCCAAGACCCTCTCCCAAACACCCCACCCTACATACTCCCCCGGACCCCACAGGATGGGTTTTAGCAGGAAAGCTGCTCAACCAGGAAGTGCCTTTGTAGGAAATTTTATTTAATATGTTGACAATAATACTGAAATTTGTGTTAATTAAGCCACATCCATGTGGCAGAAAAGAAAGTATGCATAACATACAGCTGACCCAGGTGCGATCATATGGTCCTGAAGCCTGCCAGAAGTGAGCCCTGAGCACAGACACATGAATTAGTCCTGAGCACTTCTGGGGTGTCCCTCAAAATCAAAACAAAAAGGCCACCTCCAATGTGAGCCACTGGTGGTACATACCACATTGACATTTAAAGAGGCACTGCCTTCTTCAAAACTATCAGGATCATCATAAGATACTTTGGTACAATATCAACTTTATCATTAAAAAACAACATTAAAATGAATATAAATGTACAATGTGAATGCAGGCTTGGTATAGTGCGTGACGTGCCTAAACTCGCTTGTCACTCCTGGATCTGAACTGACAGCGGAGGTCTGCAGCCACACCTTGTCAACCTGTGCCCCTCAGAGTTGAGGGCCACACTGCTGAGAAGCTCAGAGCAAAGAGGCCTCTTTCCAAATCCACACCCTTCTTTGCACAAGCGGTCTGATGCCCAAAAACTTCCAGAGGAATTGTGCCTCCCTAGTTCCGGCACAGCAGAAAATGGCATAACCCTCTTGGTCTAACCCCTTCCTTCAGACCAGGTGCCAGAGCTCCATGGAACCGGTAATAATGAGCTGATCCTATTCGCAATTTACTCCCAAACTATTGTTTGTTTGTTTCAAAGAATGGGATTGGCAAGTGTCCAGTGACAGATGAGTGAATAAAGAAACTATGGTACATATAAACAGAATGGGATACAGCTCAGCTCAAAGATAAGATGAACTCTTTCAATTCACTGCAACTTGGATGGACTGGACAGTGTCATGTTAAGTGGGGTGAGTCAGAAGGAGGAAGTCAAATACCTGATGATCTCACTCACACATGGAGTATAAATAAACAAGTAAGGGAATGGCCAATGGCCAATGAAAGCAAACCCCAAACTGTTGTCAAAAGAACTGACTGCCAAGCAGGGGGAGGGGTGGAGATGGCAGATGAGGGTGGAAACCAAAAACGTCCCTCAGGACAATGGGGATGTGTATTGGCACTCTGGTGGTGAGTGTAGTATTGAAGGCCTAAGACAAATGAATAATATTATTATAAACCATAACACCTCAATTTAAATTTTTTGATTAAGTTTTTTTTATTTTTTAATTAAAATACTGGGGTGGTGTTGAGGGAATATGTTTTTAAAACACAAAATTAGGGGTCTGGGCAATAGCTCAAAAGACTGGAGCACATGCTTTAGATGCAAGTGACCTGGTTTAGTCCCCTGCCTTGCAGGACTCCCCCCAGCACTGCTAAGTGCCACCAAGCCAGAAGTACCTTTTAAGCACTGCTGGGGATGGGCTAACAATACATACATAATTAGGGTCCAGGGATAGCTCAGAAGGACAGTACCTGCCTACAAACAGAAGACCAAGAGTTCAATTCCCAGCCCTACCTCACGTGCACCCAGCATGATCCTAGCAGCTCTGCCATTTGGGATTCCAAGAACCATAACCAAGTGTTGGCGTGATCTCCAGTACCCTACAGCCAAAGGTTTGCTGGAGTATGAGAAGCCTGGCAAGCAGCACAACGAAAGCATGCGAATACCGCAACCAAGTATACAACCTTAACTAGCAGTGTGTCTGTGGGAAACGCCACAACTCAAGAGTCGTGAGCACACATGCAAGTGCCACAACTACATGGGTGTCCCCTGGCAAGCCTCACAAACAAGTGTGTGCAAGCCCCAATCAGAACAATAACAAAAGGCAGAAAGGAAAGGCTAAGTCCATTTAAATGTAAAAATTGGGGAGTGTGGCTATAGAGGAGTTATCTAGACTGTTCTTGCAACCTTTATGAAAGTCTGAAATGATGTCCAAGTTCAAAGTTAAAAATAAATGATCCAGGAACCAGAGAGATAGGACAATGCCTAAGGTGCTTGCCTTGTACATAGCTGGCCCAGGTTCCATCTCCAGAATCCCAAATGCCACCAGAAGTGATCCTTGAGCACATTGCCAGGAGTAAGCCCTGAGCACATCTGGGTATGGCCCAAAAACTGTAGCACTATAGCACTGCCGTCCCATTGTTCATCAATTTGCTTGAGCAGGCATCAGTAACGTCTCCATTGTGAGACTTGTTGTTACTGTTTTTGGCATATCCAATACACCATAGGTAGCTTGCAAGGGTCTGCCATGTGGATGGGATACTCTCGGTAGCTTGCCGGGCTCTCCGAGAAGGATGAAGGAATCAAACCCGGGTCTGCCCCTTGCAAGGCAAACACCCTACCTGCTGTGCTATCACTCCAGTCCGATCCAAAAACAAAATAAATAAATAAATAAATTTTAAATTTAATAAATGACCCAAAATGTCATTATCTTTTAAGCAAAATGCATTTTATCCCTCAAAAATTACTCCAACATTTTCTGAGTCACATTTCCAGGTCCTCTTACTGTTTCCAATGTGTCCCTTGTCCATCTTCTCTGTGACCTCAGACAACCCCCACCTCACCCACAGTCCCTGCGGAGACCTCTTGAAGCTGAAGTTAACAGAAAGCCACCCCTCCACCGGCCCCCAAAGTTCATTACCTGTGGAAAACCCGAACAAGAAAACGAGGTAGACGAACATGAAGCGACACAGGTCTCTCAGGATCATCTGCAAGGGAGAGCAGGCCTGTGAGAACCAAGGCTAAGCCCGGGAGGGCCACAAGGCAAACCCACACTGCTGGCCTTAGAGGTCCATCTAGAGCTCAAGTAAACCAGAGTGCATGCACAGGGACTTGGCTCCTTGGCTCTCAGTGTCACGCAGGAGTCATTGTTCAGTTTCCCACCCAGCCCCAGTCTTTGTTCTGACGGGTGAGGAGGACCTGTAGAGGGAGTCAAGTTTCAGGTGAACCCTCAAGCCTGGCTTAAGGCCAGGTTATCCGATTCATGGGGAATTCACTGGGAAAGTGGATGATGAATGAAGCCTGCACCTACCCAGTCAATTCTGAGGATGGACAGAGGTCATATGATCCTGCCCCAGGCACACATAAGTGAACAGACTGTGGAATCCACACGGAACCCACCTTCTCAATCATGACAGCATAGATGCCCATCTGCTGGAAGCCGCGGGTGTAGTAGAGCATGTTGGTCCAGCCCATGGCCAGGGAGAACACCATGGAGGCCACATACTCCTTGCAGTGGCTGAAGTACAGCACCACAGTTCCCAGCATAAACAGTGACTGCACAAAGCTGAAGGTGGAAGGACAGGAAGTTTAGTGTAAGGGCATGTCAGAAGCCAGGAACCCCTTCAGAAAAGGCAGCTCCCACTGCCTGGATCTGTCCTCAGAAACCCCAAGCCAGGGTAGGTGCCGGGTGAGGCTGAAAGCAACATCACTCCCAAGATGGAAGGGTAGGAGTGCAAAAGCTTATTCTCTACATGTCACGGGTATAAATATCAGGCAAAAAAAAGCTTGTCCATATATATGTGTATTGTATTTCATGCATGAAGAGTTAGAGGAGAAAATAGGAACTTAAAAAGCAGAAATGAAAGACTGAAGAATAGGTGCTGTAACCCCGATTATCTCCCTGCCTTATCTCCAGAAATGGCCTCATTGGACAAAAGAAACTCTAGGAGACCAAGAAACTCTAGGAGACGGAGCTGTGAGAAGGGACCGATCATGCTCCCTAAAAATCAACAGATAGGCTCGTAGCTCCTGTCCTCAAATTCAGGAACACAGCCTGGGGAAATGTACCTCAATGCCTCAGTCTAGGGGGCTGCCCGAGGGGAAGGCCCAGGCGGCGTGGAGGGAATCGGCACCATCCTAGCACAGGACCTGCTCAGTGCTCCCCTCTTTACCCATTCACCTCACATCTTTTGTTCATCAAAGCCTCCTCCTCAGGGACCCCGGCTGTGTTGCCACTGAAGGCCCTGCCCACCACCTCCCCTCCTCTCTGCATGAGGAGCTGTGTGCTGACATGAGTCTATCAATGAAGCGGCTCATTAACTGGAGTTCTGTGGCCAAGGAAAAGTCTTCCTCTGCCTTTGTAGAGTCTCAGACCAAACAAGAACTGATGGTAGTTGAAATAGGTAAAAGGTTGCTGGGTGGCAAATAAAGTCCCCTGGAATCTGGAGTGCAGGGGAAACAGAGACTATTTTAGCAGACACAAGAAAGTCAAATCTGAAGCCAGAAGAGAGAAAAGCTGAGAGTCAACTCTCTGCATCAGGGCGTCTTCAAATGCTCAGCAATGCTGAGGGCAGGTGAAGGACAAAAAATATGCAGAGTGGAGGTTTTGCCTCTGAAGAAGATGAAACACAGGGCATTTGGCCCCTGTAAAAGTATTGCTGCATGATCTTAAAAAATTATGTTGTTCATGTGCTATATAGATGGCAGAAAGCCCTCTTCTCTACTTAGTTGTCAGAAACTAGAAGCCCGACTGCTTCCTTCCAGTGAAAAGATGTTCTCCATGATATCTCACAAACCCAGGAAGAAAGAACTCAATAGACTGACTTTAGACAGTCTCTAATGAACAGCTTGTCTAGACCAGTCTTCAGTAAAGTTCAATACTGAAAACCCTCATTCACACACTAAAAGCCTCCAAGTAGCTATTCAGCTCATCACTATTAATTAGACTTTAGAGATTTCCAGATATCCTGAAAATAGCCTCTTATATGAAAGAGAGCAAAACAAACAGGAAGCAATAACTTGAAAAGAAAGTCCATGCAAAAAAAAACCCAATAACTTGAAAAAAAGTCTATGAAAAATTATCTTAATAGCTTAGGGGGACAAAAGAAAATATCACATCTGTGAACCAATAATATGAGGCTAGTGATAAGGACTATGGGCTGGAGGGATAGCACAATGGGTAGGGCGTTTGCCTTGCACATGGTTGACCTGGCTTCAATTCCTCTGTCCCTCTCAGAGACCCTGGCAAGCTACCAAGAGTATCCCACCCTCACAGCAGAGCCTGGCAAGCTACCCGTGGAGTATTTGATATGCAAAAAAACAGTAACAACAAGTCTTAAAATGGAGATGTTACAACGTTACTGGTGCCCGCTGGAGCAAATCGATTAACAACAGGACTACAGTACTACAGTGCCCAAAACAATAACAAACAAACAAACAAAAAGATCATGCAGGGGCTGGAGCAATAGCACAGCGGGTAGGGCATTTGCCTTGCACTTGGCCAATCCGGGTTCAAATTCCAGCATCCCATATTGTCCCCTGAGCACCGCCAGGAGTAATTCCTGAGTGCAGAGCCAGGAGTAACCCCTTTGCATCACCAGGTGTGACCCAAAAAGCAAAAAAAAAAAAAAAAAAAAAAAAAAAAAAAAAAGATCATGCAGTCCAAAATGCCATAAAGCTGAAAAAACTCTTCTCTAAGATTGAAAATTCTTTTGCTTTTTTTTTTTTTGAGTCACACCCTGCGATGCATAGGGGTTACTCCTGACTCATGCACTCAGGAATAATTCCTGGTGGTGCTCAGGGGACCATATGGGATGCTGGAAGTCAAACCCAAGTCAGCCATGTGCAAGGCAAATGCCTTACCCGCTGTGCTATCGCTCCAGCCCCATAAGATTTAAAATTCTTTTAAGACAGGAACCAAGTCTATTTTATTTCATTATTCCAGTGCCAACTCAGTGAATGCCAGATGGATAAGGAAAATGAACAAGGAACATATAACTCAGACTCAACACCCCAAGAGTCTGGGAATGGGTCTGTCATTCCCCAATATCTGCTGGATATCTGGCACAAGGTGAGCCCTCTATATCCATTCACTCACCAAACTCTTATTGAACAATTAACAACTAATTCACATTCACATATTAGGCCTAGACTCTGCCAAAAGATGCTCTCCACTACTGAGGCAGTAGAGTTCAAACGTCACTTACAATAGCATCTCACTGTAGCTGTCCACAAACAAGGACTTCAGTGACGGCCGCCTCTGCAGAAAATACTGAATCTGCAGGTAAAGAGAGTAAAAGGCAAAAAAAAAAAAAATTAAGAGTGGGTAATGGTGCGAGAGCACCCAAAATGCTTCCTAAACAGCAATACCATAGCATGAGTGCCCAGATGCTGATGCGAGTGGAACAGCAGGGGACAGGCTAACGGGGAAATGCTAGCTAACTGAGTCAGGAGAAATTCTGAAAAGTAGAGTGGGAAGGCATACCTAGAAGCAAAAATAGGAAAGGAAATCCAAAACATTTATCAATTGTTGGGTTTGAATGATGAGACTGGGCCTTTTTTGTCTTTTTATTTTTATTTATTTATTTTTTGCTTTTTGGGTCACACCCAGCGCTGCTCAGGGGTTACTCCTGGCTTTGCACTCAGGAATTACTCCTGGCGGTGCTTGGGGGACCATATGGGATGCCGGGGATCAAACCCGGGTCGGCCGCGTGCAAGGCAAACGCCCTACCCGCTGTGCTATCGCTCCGGCCCCCTTTTTTGTCTTTTTAATTTGTGCTTTTATCCCTTGTTTCCCTCAAGTATGCATTACAATAAAAACAAATAGGCAATCTCCACAATAGGAACTTTCCAGATGAACATTCTGGGACCCACTAAATTCTCCTACACACACACACACATCTTCCTCTCCCTCCCTCTTTATTAACTACTCCTGTCTTTATTAACTAGATGCTTTCTGCTTTCTGCACCCTGCCCTACCTGCTGTGACTTTTCATCACTGTGCATGCAAAAATAAAGAGAGTTGTTTATGTAAAGAAAGTCTGACCATCTGAAAAAACTCCATAAAGGGAAGGTAGTGAGAAAACCAGGGTGGGGTGTAGTTTAGATCAAAAGGATTTAGAAGAGAAACACAATAATCTCAAATCTGCGCTCAGATTTCTAACTCATCTATAGATAGTTGGCCCCCTGTGCAAAAAAGAGACTGACTAGGAATGTAGTTCAGAGGTGGGAGGATCTGTGTTCAATCCCTAGGGTCACAAAAAATATATAGATGGGTCCTTTGAACCTGTTCCAGAAACAGGATTTTAGGGGATGTAGCTCATGGTAGAGCCCAGGCTTTACATGTCTAAGGCTCTGGGTTAGATCTCTGGCACCTGCTGATATATTTGAAGACTAGCCTAGGAATATGTATTATGAGTTTTTTGTTAAGATGGTTCCAATATGTGCAGATTTCTTTTATTATTCTGAACTTTCAGTTTATTGAAAGTTTCAATTTATTAAGCAGTCATGGGTCAAGATCCAATCCCTTAATAGACATCCCCTCTTTCTCTGTAATCAGCTGTCACATGGAAACCCGGACTCTGGGCCTGTGGGAACCCACTAAGCAGGACCACCCCACTCCCCAACACTGGAAGTCTGCGAAAGACTGAGATCCCACCTTCTCACCTGCACCCTCTCTGCTACTCAGCAGGGCCACTGCCTGTCCAGTGAGTTCAGGTGTGAGGGCACACCCAGTTAGCCTTGTGACTTCTAACGACAGCAGAAACTCACAACATGAAAAGAAGTGCTTACCCCACGGAAAAAAAAGTAGACTCCCCCCAGTACCGAAAGAATCTCTCCAACGACTCGGAAATAGTCTTCAACAGTGTGTTTCAGTTCAAAAGGAGGCTGCAAGGTGCAGAGAAGTTAGTGATGCCGCTCCTTAGTTCCAGCCTTGGTTTGACAAACACTGAGCAGGTACACAGCCCTGGGAGGGAGCCCCAGCTCCTGTCTGGGAGACTCCGCCTCAGCCCAGGGAGACACAAATGAAGACAAGACATTACTAGAGGGATTCCTGCCAGGAGCAAATGAGAGAATCAGTGGGGCACAGGCATGACCCTCTACTGTCCCATGATGCCCTGGACATCCAGTGCAGGGGACGGTTGCATCCTGACCTCTCATTCCCTAGTCCTCTCTGACCTGATGCTCCCTATCTTCATTCAGTGACTGACTACACTTAGCCTAGCACAATCCTGAGACTAAGACTCTGGACTGAGAACAGCAGAGGCATCAGCCACCGGGGCGACCTGAGGAAATGCCAGTCCTGGGCAGACTAGGATCGCCTGGGGACCCTTCCTTGTCTCCAGAGAGTTGGAGGTCCAGGGTTCAGCCTAGATCTGGAGACTCAGGTCCTTCCTCTCTTCCCCTTTCCTCCAAGCCCTGAACCTGGAGCCTCACCAAGCCTCCCACAGGCCTGTAGTAGGCTGCCGTGGTGAAGATGATCATGTACAAGCAGTAGACAAAAAAGTTGAAGTAGAAGATCCGCTTGACAAATCGGTCCCACTTGTCCTGCAGGAGTCGGTTCAGTGGCTCCACCAAGAGCATGTCATGGCGATTCTGAGGAGAGCAAACAGAAATGTTAAAAAAAAAAAAAATGTTGGGGCTGGAGTGATAGCACAGCGGGTAGGGTGTTTGCCTTGCACATGGCCAACTCAGGTTCGATTCCCAGCATCCCCTATAGTCCCCTGAGCACCACCAGGAGTAATTCCTGAGTGCAGAGCCAGGAGTAACCCCTGAGCATCGCCAGGTGTGACCCAAAAAGAAAAAAATGTTTTAAAAGAAGGGGCAGGGTGATAGCACAGTGGGTAGGGCACTTGCCTTGCATGTGGCTGACCTGAATTTGATCTCTGGCACAACATATGGTCTCCCTGAGCCTCGCCAAGAGTGATCCCTCATCACAGAGCCAAGACTAAGCCCTGAGCACTGCCAGCCCTGAGCCCCACTGCCCTCCTCACTCAAAAGAAAAATAGAATTTAAAAAATAAGATTAAATAATTGGTTTGGAAAAGAGAGAGGGGAGTCTCACTTCCCCACCAGGAACCAGCTTGCATAACCACACTCACGCTCTCATATTCACCCACCATGCCTGGTCCAGCCTTGGAGGGCCCCAGGCCCAAACCAGCAGGCCCAGGCTCTTACAGAGAACAGACAAGAAATGGGAGTGGACCAGCGATCGTGAGTTCCTGCTGACTCTTAGGGGCTCACAACTCTTGCCCAAAACTCTATGCCCTTTATCTCTAACACCTGTCCCAAGAGCCTCCATCCTTTTATTCCCTCAATAATGGGAGGAGGCCGGTCTAGGCACAACCAGGCATGAGGCCACTCGAGAGAAGTTGGAGGCAGGCAGAAAGGGGTGCCTGGGATCCTTATACCTCTCATTTCCAGCTCTCATCCTTCTGGCAAGGTAGATGATTACCTACATGTGTGAGCTAAGAGAATCAAGAAGCCTTTTTGGAGTGGGCGAACCAAATGCCTAGAACAGCACCATTTCATGTGTGGTTTAGGGTCAAAGGAGATCTCTCAGGCAGATGGACCCAAATCAGGTCATTTAGCCTTTGTAGGCCAGTGAACCCAAGCCACACCCGCAGCCCAATCTCCCCCAGCAATGTCTCTGCTGAGTGTCTTGGGGGAGGGGGCGGGGGGCAGGAGCTGGGGGCAGTGCCATACCCAGCGATGCTCAGAGGTTACTTCTGGCTCTGTGCTCAGGAATTGTTCCTGGCAGTGCTCAGGAGACCATATGGGATGCAGGGATGGAACTCCAATCAGCCATGTATAAAGCAAAAGCCTCCCCACTGTACTATTGCTCTGGCTCTTCAGAAAGGAAGAAGGAAGGGAGGGAGGAAGGAGGAAGGGAGAGAGGGAGGGATGGAGGGACAGAGGAAGGGAGGGAGGGAAGGAGGGAGGGAGGGAGGGAGAGAGAAAGGGAGGGAGAGAGGAACAAAGGAAGGAAGGAAGGAAGGAAGGAAGGAAGGAAGGAAGGAAGGAAGGAAGGAAGGAAGGAAGGAAGGAAGGAAGGAAGGAAGGAAGGAAGGAAGGAAGGAAGGAAGGAAGGAAGGAAGGAAGGAAGGACAACAGGAACAGGAGATGAGGCTTTGTTGTGACACAGTCTCCTATGTGTCCCATGTGTGAGGCCCTGATTCTCAGGGACTGCTACTGGCTCAGTGCTCAGGGGTCGCTCCTGTCATTGTTCAGGGCACCGTAATGGTGCCAGGGATTGAATCTAGGGCTGCAGCATGCAAAGCATGTGCTCTGGCCCTTGGGGTCATCTCTCTGGTCCTGGGGACATCATTTCATACCTATTGTGTGACTAAAGCCCTCAGAGAGAATAAATGAGATATGAGCCTTCAGGCCTCAGCCCCAGGCAGCAGATTTTCATTGATAAAAGGACAGGGGCTGGAGTGATAGCACAGCGGGTAGGGTGTTTGCCTTGCACGTGGTCGACCCGGGTTCGATTCCCAGAATCCCATATGGTCCCCTGAGCACCGCCAGGAGTAATTCCTGAGTGCAGAGCCAGGAACAACCCCTGTGCATTGCCAGGTGTGACCCAAAAAGAAAAAAAAATAAAATATAATAAGATAAAAGGACAGACACTCTGTCCTCAGAGTGTCCTCAACAAAGACAGTAGAAAATGATCACTCTGGATAAGAACTGCTACTGAAAAGAGGTACAGGAACAAAATGATAACCTGTCTGTACCTATATTGCAAACCAAAATGCCCGAGAGAGAGAGAGAGAGAGAGGGAGAGAGAGAGAGAGAGAGAGAGAGAGAAGAAAAGTGCCTGCCACAGAGGCAGGCTGAGGGGATGGGGGGTGGCAATGGTGGTAGGGAAACTGGGGACACTGGTGGTGGGAAAGGTACACTGGCGGAGGAATGGGTGTTGGAGCATTGTATGACTGAAACCCAACTATGAACCACTTTGTAACTGTGGGTCTCATGGTGATTCAAGAAAAATAAATAAATTTGAAAAATTTTTTTAAAAGGACAGAGTCTGCCAGAGGGTGGGGGACACTGGGGTAGAAAAACAGGAGCCCTCCTAAGTCCAGCCCACTCACAGGTGTGTCGCTGCTGCTGTAGGCGATCACCTCCAACACCGAGTTGTTCTCACAAGTGTCGATACAGGACAGGTCGTAGAGCGAGGAGTGTACAGGCCCGTAGGCCCACTCGGTAAACTTCCTGGACAGGTGCCTGCACTCAGGCTCCCGGATCTCCCTCTGCAGAATGTAAGCCAGGACCTGCCCGGGGCGGGGGTGCAGAGCCTGTGAGAGGTCAGTCCTGAGCCCAGTCACAGGCTTCATCTTCACCCAGCAAACACCACCCCTCTCCCCCCCACCCTCCACCCCTCTCGGCTCAGGGAATACCTCTGCTTCCCAGGAGAAGGCCCACCCAAGTGTCTGGAGAACCCACCCCACCCAGGATCTTCCTGCCACCATTCAGATCTAGCTGCTTACTTCCTCAGACCCCCTACAACCCCATCAGATCCGTGACAGATCACCCCTGGGCCCCTGCTTCCCATCTTGTGGTAAGGGACTGCAGTGATTTATTCTAGAAAACCTCAAGTCAGACGAAAATGAAAAAGGAAATCCAAGAAAAAAGCAAGCAAAAATCCCAGGCTCCTCACCCTCAGAGGCTCAGTAGGAACAGACACAGCTTTGAAAATCCCCCTGGGACGAAGCCATCCCTGACCCTCCATTTCCCACTGCCTCGCCCACCAGCAACCTTCTGTTGAGCAACAGACATCAGCCACAGGCCGTGTTTCGGCATGAGCTGGCCCTACCCAGACTCTCCCCTTAGGCCTTCAGTAGGAAGCAGACCCCAGGGGAAGGGCTGGAACAAGGAGGGGGACACTGACAATGGTGAGGGAAGCAGTCACTCTGGGGAGGGTGTGGAGCTGGAATGTGCTATGAAACCCTATCAGTAACGGAATAATAAATCATAGTGCCTAAATATCTTTTAAGGGTCGTGTTGGAATTGTGTCCATGAGAAACCATTTTAATAGTATTATAAACCCCCCCAAAATTCTTTTAATTTAAAAAGTATCTGTCAGAGAGGGGGGGGATAAAGAGAGAAAGAATGAGAGAGAGAGGGAGAGAGAGAGAGAGAGGGAAAAAAGCATCTGCCATAGAGGTAGGCAGTTGGTGGGGGTGGGGGGTGATGGGAGGGAACCTGGGGCCACTCATGCTGGGAAATGTACCCTGGTGGGGGGATGGGTGTTGGAACACTGTATGACTGAAATCCAATCGTGAACAGCGTTGTAAGGGTCTATCTCACAGTGATTCAATAAAAATGTTTAAGAAAAAAATCTCTGTCATAGAGGCAGACTGGGGAGGTGGGAAGGAAACTAGGGACATTGGTGGATGAGAGCAGACTCTAATGAACGGACTGGTGTGTGAACTCTGTATGCCTGAAACTCACTCATGAATAATTTTGTAATCACAGTGTCTTATGAAATTTTTAAAAACAGGGGCCAGAGAGATAGGACAGCAGGTAGGACACTGGCTTTGCACGTGGCCAACCTGGGTTCAACTCCAGCATGCCATATGGTCCCCTGAGCTCACCAGGAGTCATTTCTGAGTGCAGAGCCAGGAGTAATCCCTGAGCATCATTGGATGTGGCCCAAAACAAATGAACAACAAAAAAATTATTTTAATAAAATTAAACTAAAAGATTTAAAAGACAAACAAAACTCTCCCCTTGGGAGACTTAGGGGCTTCCCCATCCCCCAAAGCCCCCTCCCTACCCCGATCTTCCCACTCCTGGCAGCCAGAGACAGCGGCGTCAGCCCCTTCTTGTTGGTGAGCTCCTCCAGCTTCAGCGTGGGGTGGAGCTTGGCCCCCAGGATCAAGATCTCATTGTACATGCTCGTCACAAACTTGGTGTTGTCGGCCGTGTTGTCAGCCACCTCCACCAGCGCATGCAGCACCGTGTTGCCCACCGAGTCCTTGGCGCTGATGTCCGCCCGCTGCCAGGAGTTCTGCAGCAGGAACTTCACGATGCCCAGCTGGTTGGTGCACGCGGCCAGGGAGAGAGGCAGCTCACCTGCAGCCGGCAGGGGCACAAGGTGGGCCTCAGGCAGCGACTGTGCAGATCACCGACCCACCCCCAGCTCCCTCTGTCTCTGTCCCACACCGCCACCTTCAGACTCATCAAAGAGCTGCACAGGAGGCCCAAGGGATGATTCAAAGGGCTGGAGACCCGGTTCCATCTCCAGGCCAACGTGGTCCCCCAGCACTGCCAAGAGCCACCCCAGCAGTAGCCCGGAGTAGGTGTGAGCCCCAAAGAAATAAACAGAAAGGCTGAGAGACTGCCTCCGCATTGTCTCCTACCAAAGTAGAAGCCGGGTCGCCCTTTGGTTTGCTTGAAGAAGTCGCCATTGGCTGCAGCCTGGACATCTGCCCCGTTCTCCACCAGGAGTGTCACCAGAGCCATGTTCCGCCGTTCGATGGCAATGTGCAGCGCCGTCTGGCCTGTGAGGATGCATGCCGTGGGCTTGGTGCTCCCTGTCCCGTGGGGGGTCCCACACAGAAGGTGCTGGATCATCCCCCAGGAGGCCAAGTCAGGATCCTCAAAGGAAGCCTGGCATGTCCAGACACCCCTGGGAACAGACTGAGAACTTGAGGGGATCAAACTCACCCAAAGGCAAGAGCAGAGAAAGAGCCAAGTGAGAGATTGACTTTAAGGAGCAAAGGACACCATGACAGCAGAGGGTGGATCCAGGAGAAACTGAGCCAACAGGGGATAGCTGGGCCCTGGGACCAAGGGTGCTGGCTCAGGGCCTGGGACAGGGAATAGAAATCTCAGCCTCACCCAGAAGTGCCAGTGCCTTGCAGGTGGTGGACCCTGGAGAGCTGCCCCTCACCCCTGTAGTAGCTATCCGTGTAGCTGGCGTTGACGAACTCCTTCAGACTGTTGGTCTGCCGGGCGATCTCCAGGAGCAGGGGGATGGTGTCGTTCTGCCCGTCGTGCAGGTTCAGCATGGCTTTCAGCAGACAGGTCTTCCCCGTCTCCGGGTCTGCAACACAAAGGGGGTCAGAGCCAGCGCCACGCACAGCCCAGCCATCCCAGGCAGCCCACTGTCTCGGGACCACCTTTGAACTCGCTGTCCATGAGGTGTTTCTTGCTCCTCTGCAGGAAGAGCAACAGGTTCTCCAGCTCCTCACAGTTATTCTGGGCCACAGCTTCAAAGATCTTCCTGCGATCATAGAGCTGGAGGTTCTTCTTGGTCCCCACGTGGACCGAATTCTGGGGCAGCAGCCTGTGGGTCAGAAAACACTCTCATCTCACACTCTGCTCTTCCCCCAGCCCCCAGGTCTTCAGAACTCATCAGTGAGTATAAACCTCAAGACAAAGAAAAAAGTTAAAAAGCAGGATGCAATAGGCACCTCTCCATCCAGCCTAGCATCTGGGCAACTGATGTAACAGGAAGGTAAGTGCACCGCCATTCTGTCCCTACCCTTTATGCCCTTTATGGGGACCCCTTACCACCACCATTTCCTCTGTTACCCAGCCAATTCTTGACTCAGGACCTATCTCAAACCCTGGGACCACAGAGGCAGCAGCCTGGAGCAGACGCAGGCCAGGCTCTGGATGGCCCCTGCTAAATAAAAGAGGCTTCTGAGGACAGGGAGATGCTCAAAGGACTGGACCAGCGGACTCAGATGCTCTCTGACTCCTGGGCTTCAGGACCTTCACACACCACAGGTTTTGCTGTGGCTGGAATCTGAACCAGCTGAACTAGGGACGGGAGTCCAGCTCCAGACGTGCTTACCTGGAGTAGGTAGGGCCCTCCGTAGACCTCTGGATGATGATAGCAGGACTGATTCTGATGGTTGGGCAGGATGGCAACTTGCCTTCTTCATGTGAACAGTCGATGGCAGAAGCTCCCTCCCAGTCACACTTCCCAAATCGCTGGCTCTGGTTCTTGGGGAGGCTGTGGGGATTGTTTGCAGCTAGCCTGGAGTTAGGGTCTCCATCCACAAGGTCTGGGCCGGAGTCCTCTTGGGGTTGGTCCTCAGATTCTTCAAAGTCTGAACTCTCCCATTTTTTCATCCTTGCAAGACCCTCCATGGCTCAAGAGATAACCTGCAGGCAGCCACGAAGATGAGGTTCATTCCCACTTAGAACCCTACTTGACCTGAACCCCTGCGTGTTCTCAGGCAAAGAGCCCTGTGAAACAGGACACCCCAGAGCTTCTATTGCTTCTTCCCCTAGCTCCCCCGAATAGAACTTTTTAGAGGTGCTGTTCCTTCAACCCAAGAGACCCAGGAAACTGAAGAAATAGTGCGGGTTTAAGGCGTTTGCCTTGCACATGCCACCCTTGTTAGATCCTTGCCTCACACATGGTCCTCCAAGCACTGCCAGGCGTGATCCTTGAGCACAGGGCTAGGAGTAAGCCCTGAGTAGTGCTAGGTGTGACCCACAGTCACAAATACAAAAAACAAGAGACCCCAGATGTTAACAGGTTTAGCAGCCCCTCTGGGCATCAACCTCCAGGCATGGACAGCGGTCAGATTTCAAGAGACTCAAATGGATTGCTTCCTTCCTTCCTTCTTTCCTTCCTTCCTTCCTTCCTTCCTTCCTTCCTTCCTTCCTTCCTTCCTTCCTTCCTTCCTTCCTTCCTTCCTTTCTTTTTTTCTCTTTTCTTTTTCTTTATTTATTTCTTTTGTTTCTTGGTTGGGGGGTTTGGGGGGAGTGGGGACACACCTGGCAATGCTCAGAGGTTACTACTGGTTCTGTACTCAGGAATCACTCCTAGCAGTGCTCAGGGGACCATATGGAATTCTGGAGATCCAACCCAGGTCAGTTGCATGCAAAGCAAGTGCCCTGCCTGCTGTGCTATCATTCTGGCCCCTGATTGCTTCTTTTCACAGACCTAAGTAACTTCATTTGCAGAGTGGAATGAAAGCCCTTCTCGGCTTCCCTCCAAAATGAGAACAAGAGAAATAGTGGGAGTGGCTGCCATTGGTTAAGCATGCAGGGAGGAACCCAGAGAACAGCTCAGCCTCAAATAGCCAGCAGTGTACACCCCCAGCAGGATGGCTGGCAGAGACCAGCCCGCTTCCAGCCTATACTTCCCAGACCAATTGTGAACCAGGAATTCCTTGTCAGCCATAAGCCAGAGGCCTTTGCCTTCAACCTGGCTGCTGCAAGCACTGAGCTAAGAGGGGATTTTTTTTTGCACATTTTTCGGTTTTGTGACATTTTACATATCTTTAGAGTTTTGTGAAATTAGCATATTTCAAGCATCTCTAAAATTTTGTACTTGAAGTGATTTGGGGATGCTAGACCTTCCTGGCCAACACATGGGGAGATAAGGAGAAAGCTAGCGCTAGCAATCTGGTGTTGATACTATTTCCATTCCCTTCCTAATCTCACCTCCTACCCTTCCCACCATCGTGTGGGGAAGTATCCATCTGTCCCACACATCAGGGGCTATTGCCTCCTTATGATCTCCACCTGGGGTGCCTTTCATCCTTCTGCTCTAACACAAATCCTACCACCTCTCACATCTCCCTCTTCCACAAATCCATGGTCCTTGTTGGCCCTCACTCTCCAGAGTGGTCCCATTTAATGTTCCCCACCCCCATCTCTGATGCCACCAGAGCACAGTGTACATTGTACAAGACTAGACTCGCCTCGATTTCTTTATTCTCCCCCCCCTCTCTGTTGCTCTGTCTCTGTCTCTCTGTGTCTGTGTCTGTCTGTCTGTCTGTCTATCTCTGTCCTTCATGTGCTATTCCCTCCTCCTGGATCCAAGCCTGTTCCATCTCTTTATGGATTAAAGCTACGTTTTCTTTTTATAGTAAAATAATCCCACCCAATATATGCACATCATTTGTCTGACAAGAGGGTAATGTCAGGAATATATAAGGAACTGTGGAGCTACAGAGATAGTACAGCAAGTAGGGAGCTTGCCTTATATGTGACCAACCTAGGTTCAATGCCCGACAGCCCATATGGTGCCCCAAGCACCACCAGGAGTAATTTGAGTGTAGGGTCAGAGTGTAGGGTCAGAATCACTGAGCATCACCAGGCGTGACCCAAAAACAATATAAAAACAAAAGAATATATAACAAACTCATGTAGGTCAACAACAAAAACAAATAATCCTGTCCAAAAATAGGCAGAAGATCTCAACAGGCAATTTTTTCCAAAGAAGGGGATAAGGCACACTATAAATATTTGCCATCTCTTATTACTAGGGAAATGCCAGTCAAAGCCACCAGAGATACCACCTCACACCTAAGAGAATGAACAGGATGTGGAGGGAAAGAAGTCCTGGACATTAGTGGTGAAAGTGTAGACAGATGGAGCCTCTGTGTGAAAAACAGTATGGAGATCGCTTGAAAAAACTAAACAGAGAAATGCCAGATGATCCTGGGGCCAGAGAGATAGGCAGTTTACCTTGCACATGGCTGACCTGGGTTCAATCCCCAGCATCCCATATGGTCCCCCAAGCACTGCCAGGAGTAATTCCTCAGTGCGGAGCCAGGAGTAACCCCTGAGAATCACTGGGTGTAGCGCTCCCCCCAAAAAATACCATATGATTCAGCAAATACCACTCCTAGGTATTAACTGAAGAATAGGGAAGTACTAGTTTTTTAAAAAAGATACATGCAACTCTATGTTCATAACTGCATTATTTACAACCAGCCAAGGCATGGAATGCCCATCATCAAATGACTAGACAAGGACACTGTGATAGTGATATCCTCAGTGGAATGTGCTTGAGAGGTTAAATCATGCTTTTTGCAACAACAGGGATAGAACATGAAGTGGTTGTCCTCAGGGAAATAAGTCAGACTGTGAAAGCATCAGGTGGTTTTATTTATATGTAGACTATAAGTAAAGTCAACCTCCCCCCCCATAATAAATCATGCTCAGATGTCGAGAAAAATGTGGAGGTCATAAGAGAAGAGAGTTTCAGGTGGGAGGGATGGACACGGGAGATCAATTGAACATTGAACACTGAGCATTAGAACATTGTTGGTGGTGCAGCAAGATAGACACAAGATAGGGCTGAAGCTGGACTCCTGAAATCCACTAAGTATTGCAAACCAACGCTAAATCAAACAATTTGATCTTTCAAAAAAAAAAGAAAATGCTAATTACTTTGAGAGGAATGGGAGAAATCAGATACAGACCCTCCTCATTCATGTTTCTGAAGGAAATTGAGGACATTAATGTTCCAGTCCTGGCTGACTTCCAGAAAACAGCCTTCCGTGGCGCTGGAGGCCTTTCTTTCAAGGCCCATCTGTTTCATGGGAAAGGTCAAGCAGTGAATGCTCAGAGCACACGGCCAGGACACGGGCAAGAATTCAGCTACAATATGCCCCCAGATCCCTGGAACACAGATGAGAAGAGGCAGCCCCAAAGCTCCCAATCTCCCAGCCCTGTGAACAGAAGAGAACAACCAGCCTTCCAACTTCCTTCCTCTTCTGCTTTCATAGGCCTGAGTCTATCTCTGATGCATCTATCAGAGGGAAACCTGCAGTGAGAAGTGTTCCTGGAAACTCAGACAGTCTCCAACCACTCATCCCATCAAGCAACACCTATCCACTGGGTCCACTAGGGGTCCGGTACCATGCTGGGGACACAGAGAGAACCCAGAGACCACCCAAGACAGAAATCGAGCATTGGCTGTGGCTTAGGCTTCAGAAGGAGGAAGATGCTGAAGAAGATGATGACTTGTCAGCTTCCAGTGCCAAGGAGCAGGCTGTGGGCATCGTGGCATGGACACTAGAATGCTGTAAGGAGCTTCAGAAGAAGCCTGGTCACTAGAGCTAGTCTGCACTGGGATGCGGACTTCCTGTGCAGGACTGTTCCTAGCCTGGGGAGCCTGTGGACATTTGAAAGGAGGTTGGGGAGGGCACAATTCATTGACCTGTTAGAGTCTGTGCCATGCAAAGTCCTTTCAAGCATCCACTCCCTTCGTTTTCATAATCAGGAAGGAGACACTAAGCTATTTTATAGCTTGCAGAGGCCACAAGATTTTTTGTTTGTTTGTTTGGGGCCCACACCAGGCGATGCTCAGGGGTTACTCCTGGAAGTGCTTGGAGGACCATATGGGATGCTGGGGTTCGAACCCAGGTTGACTGCATGCAAAGCCACAGGGTTGCTCTGAAGTGGCCCCTGGGATGGCTCTCAGGCATCCTGTTCCATTTCTGCAACGCCCCCCCCCCCCACCACCCGCCAGTAGTCAGCCAGCTCTCTGAAGGCTCAGCGCCTCTCAGAGAACTCAATGCCAGTCCTCACACCAGCCTCAGACTGGGCCCTTCTAGCTCCTGGACTTGGCAGGTGGGGCAATCTTCTTCTGATCAGAAGCCCCAGCTCTGGGAGAAGAGGCAGTGTAACTCAGTGGTAGAGCACTTGTCTTGCATGTGTAAAGCCCTGGATTGAATCTTTGGCAACTGCAAAGATCATCAATTTTATAAAAAGGAAAACAGAAGCTAGAAGTGCCAGCCCTATAAGACACTCCCCAAACAAGCATGCTAGGAAGCTCAAAATCCACCATAACATACAAATAAAACCTGTTCTTAGCCCAACAAGAGGGCACTGACGTATCAGGAGCCATCAGTTGTATTCTTTCTTGGCAGCCTTGCCTCCTGCTCTGTGGTCAGATTTGACTTAACCCAGTCAAGTATGAAACAGCCCACAGAGTACCATCATATATTCAGTCAACAAACCCTAATCCATACTGCATGCCCTGCACCTAACTCTTTACTGAAACCCAAGTTTCTTCCAAGGCAAAGGTGAAAGTCCTGAGAAGGTGGGCAGGGCAGCATAGTTCATCTCTGCCAGACCTGGGCTGTGCCCAGTGTGTGGGTGTGAGAGCAATGCAATTGCCATAGGGGAACATTCGGCAGTGCTGGGGCAATCCATGATTTGGGTATGTGATGGAGACAGTGATGCTGGCTGGCCCAAGAGACATAAACTCATCAATCTAGGGAGGAGGACAGTCCTGAGGAAATGGCTCTGTCCAGCAAAGACCTGGTTTGACCCGTGGGTCCCATTCAACTCCAGAGCCAAGAGAGACACTGCCCTCAGAGAAGGCACATCTTCACCCCGAAGCATAGGTGAGACACCCTGTCCCACTCTGTCCAAAGTCTCGCTGCCTGACCCAGCCCTGACCATTCTCGTACCCTTAGCAGGAGTAAAGAGCTGGGAGGCTCCCAGCCTAGGGATGAAAAACCACTTTAACTCCATGGAAAGTGGAGTGTGGACAAGAACCAAGCACTCCTGCCCCAGCCCACTGCTCCTTTACCCCCGAGAAGACCAACAGGCTCCATCCTCCATGGCAGTCACAGCCTCTTCACCCCAGACTGGCTCTGTGCAGGAAATTATCACCAGTAAGAGCAGCCGCCACGCCACCATCACTTCCCAAGTGGCTGCCATCAGCCAGGTGTGGCGCTTCCCCGGAATTGTGAGGCAGACACTGCTCTCCAACACCCCCAATTTTCTGATGGGGTGACTGAGGGTCTGAGAGGCGAGTTGAATTGTCACCTCTGGAATGAAGCCGGACCCTAGCTTGACCAGTTCACTCTGTCATTCTAAAAGCTCGTCTGCTCTGGCCACCCAGAAACAAAAGTGAACTCACCGGCAAGCAGCAGGGACACACCCCAGGCCCAGCAGGAGCCTGTGCACTTGAAAGCTGTTGGGCTTGAAGGCAGAGTCAGGCCGATGCGGGGAGAAGAGGGACCCTGGGCTCCGTGAGGGTCCTCGGCCCCTCCCGGCCAGCCGCTGGACAGCGTCAGGGCTGGGCTGTGGGCACAGCAGCACTGAAGGAAAATGCCTTCAGCAAGGGCAGCAGCTGCTATCGCTGCGGCTCTGATTCCCAAAGGATCCCAAAGCTTTTCCCATCATTTTTGCCCTTTTTCAGAAACCACTTAGCCAACTGCCCCTCCTCCACCCATGCCAGGGCCACAAGGCACTTAGCCAGACACAGCCCACAGCCAGCCCACTCGGGTACCTCATCTCTATGAGTAGGAGCGTGCCTCTCAGACCGCCCAAACCCACCACCCCAGAGACAGGGCGGTCTGGAGAAGCCACTCAGCGAAAAGCACTTCCACAACCAGAGAGGCAAATCCCAGCGCCCTGAAACCACGGCTTTCCAAATGCAGAAGATTCTCGAATCACATGTCACCCCCTCACTCAGTTCTGCTCTGGCTTCTTGGGACTGGCTTGGTCACCAGTTCTGTGTGGTCTCAAGAGTCAGCTCTCTTGGACCTCGCCTTCCCGATGTACCCAAAACTGGGGTGGGGACTGGGCTGGGACTGAGCTAAGAGACCAGAGAAATCCCAGCCTTTCTCAAACTGGGGTTCCTCATGGAATCAGAACACAGAAAGTTGTAAGCGGCCATTTCCTTATCTCTACTGCAATGAGCCTAATGCACAGGAGAAAGGCTACTTTTTCACAAGGCCTAATTCCCCCCAAAACACTTGGCTAAGGAAAGCTGCCAGGTGTTTGTGGATACCATTCAGCCCCAAGGTCCCATGGGATCCATCCCAGAGCCACCCATGGGAACCCTCCAGAACTCAACAGATCTCAGATCATATAGCAGCCCCAAGCCAGGAAAGCCTGCCAGAGCCCTGCCTGGCACCACTGACAAGCTCCAACCCCCAAGTCGGGCACGTACTCAGCAGTTCACAGACCCGCTCTTTCGGCCACACCAGCAGGCTGGGCAGAGAGAGGCAGAGACTGTCAGTCATAGATATGGAATAGGACACTGAGGAATGAGAGGAAGGCAGGGTCAGCACTGGTGTGGCAGGGAAGTCAGGCCCATCCCATCCTGCCACACCACACCCCTGCTTGCTTGGCTTGTTTCTTTCTCTTCCTTCCCATTCCCTCCCCTGCACTCCCCCTCCCTCCCCATCCTTTGGTGGTGGGGTCGCTGTTGCTATGATCAGAGGTCACACACTTGGCTGTGGTACGTGCACATTTGGAGAGGTCACACATGTCATCATGGTGATGGGGGATCCCAAACAACAGAGCCACAAGTGGTGGGTGTGGGGGATTTGACATGTGGTGGGTGTGAGGGATTAAACTTACAGTCTCAAGCTAGCAAGGCAAGTGCTCCATCACTGAGCCCTCCCGCATCTTTGGGCAGCATTTTATTTTATTTTATTTTATTTTATTTTATTTTATTTTATTTTATTTGAAGAGGAAAAGGTTTGGGGCCACACCCAGGTACACTTAGAGCTTACTCTTTTATTATTATTTTTTTTATTTGAATCACCATGAAAAAAGTTACAAAGCTTTCATGTTTAAGTCTTAGTCATACCATGATCGAACACTCATCCCTTCACCAGTGCAAATGTTTCACCACCAAGAACTCCAGTATACCTCCCATCCCCACCCCACTGTGTGGCTGATGGTTTTCACTTTACTCTCTCTTTGGTTACATTCAATATTTCAACAGAAAACTCACTATTATTATTTGGAATTTTCCCCCAACAATCAGACCTGTCGAATAAGCATCATTTGATAATTTGTTTTCATTGCTGAGAATGAATAGCATATGAGGTTGTGCGGCCACGTGGTTTTGGATTTCTGGTATTTCAGTAATTAAGTCCAGAGAAATTTCTGCCAGAAGTCAAGTCACTGCAAGTTTGTAACTCCAGTTAGTGGGATCTATAAGATGGCGGTTGCCACGTCGCCACCAAAAGGAAGGGCCGAGAGAGAAAAACATTTCCCCTCCCAGGACGGCATAGGGTCATAGCTCAGTTCATAGTCTAGAGGCATTTCTGCAAGAAGCCGCTGGATGCCAAAAGTAGTTAGTGGGCCTCCAGGATCATGGTCTTTTAGGAGCAAAGGAGACATTCATGTGCAGCCACTTGGGGTCTCGTCTGGGTGGAGAGCGTGCTAGTAACGTAGGGCTTACTTTTGACTCAGCTCAGGAATCACTCCTAAAGGGTTTGGGGAACCATATAGGGTACCCTTGCTGCATTACTGCTCTGGTTCCAGGACAACTTTTTATATATGTGCCATTTTAGTTTTAATTCATGTGCAATTTGAAATTATTCATTTTCAATTTTGGCAAATAAATAAATAGATATAAAACTTAAACTTTATTGCTTAAATCGTTTTTTAAGTGCCTGGTTCAGGAGCATCAAGTCCATTCACAAGCCTGTGCACCCACTACCACCATCCACTGCAAGAATGCTTTCCATCGTGCAGGTCTGAACCTCTGTGTCCGTTACACACAAAATCTCCACAACCAATCTTTTGTCTCTATGACTTTGACTCTTCTAAGAACATGATATTAATGTAATCCCGCAGGGCTAATGCACAGTCTTCCAGGTTCATCCACACTCACACTGTAGCATATGTCAAAATCTTCTTCTTTTGAATGCAAATACTATCACATTGCACACATACACCACGTTCTCCTTCTCCATTTATCCACTGAAAGATACTTCCGTGGCTTCCAGCTTTGGGCCATTATAAATATTGCTGCAACAAACCTGGGTATACAAAGGAATTCCTGCTTTCAATTCCTTTGGATACCTACCCAGAAATGGGATTGCTGGCTTATGGAATTCGTTCTTCTTCATTATGCAGCAATCTGTTTGATCTACATTTTTAACTCACCACAAGAGATTCCTCAATCAACAGGCCCCTTCCAACCCTGTGGGCTAAAGCTGCCTTAGAGAGCATCTGGGTCAGGAGTCTGTGACCTGCAGCCACCAGTCTGAGGACAGCCCCTCACTCACACAGACATGGACCAGCCCTGCTTCAATAAGGGCAGTGCTCAGACAGAGACAGGAAATCTCTGAGAAAGACACAGAGAGAAGGAGCCGGCCCAGGAGCAACATCCGGGAAAGGGGAGGGCTGCACTAGAACCAGCCCCTTATCTTCCCTCCCAGGTACTTTCTGCTTCCGGCAAGCAACACATAGCACCTTGAGTCAAAAGAACCTCTAGGTGCCGGTGACAATTCCAGAGCCTCCAAGGCACTGTGGGAAGAATCTTGGCCCATCTCCTCTGATGGCTCCTTCCCACACTGCCTCTCCTCCCAGGCCTCCCCTACATAAAGGGGCTCCCCAGAACCAGGCTGTGGGTCTGACCTCCACCTGACCCTCCCAGTGACCCTCACCCTTTCTGGGATCTCTCTGATATTTCCAAGCCAGCTCAGGTGTCCAGTACAGCCCCCCTCTCCCTGAACTCCCTCCCTGCCACCCTGAACCTCAAGGCGAAGGCCACACCGTCCTTCCTCTTAGCACCCTCAATGCGCCCCTCTTCATCCCCGCCTATGAATAGATCTACTTCCTTCTAGTCACCAGAGCAGCTGATTCTGTCATCCCCACCTTCACCTCTGTCCTTGATTTCTGACCTAGGTTTCCAAGGCTCATAGCCAGCCTTTCTTGCAGTTGGCAGCCACTGATGGCCCCTGTCAAGTCCAGCACCCACCAAAAGCCCGTCTCCCAATCCACAGTCCCAAACACCATCCGTGATCAGGTACCAAATGAGGTCTAATCTTGGCCTGGAACCCCAAGGACACAGCCCCAGTCCCCCATCACTAGGCCAGGGCTTCTTCTACATTTTTGCACTCATGACTGATGTCATTTCTCACAGGAAATTTTTATGCAACCCCAGGAACATCAAATATAACTCAAGTATTTACCAGTAAGTCAAAAACATATCTGAAATATTTCTCAACACCCATATGTAGTTACATGACCCCAATTTGTGGTTGCCACTCCCAGTTGAAGAAGCTCAGATTTGGGGCTAGAGCTCAGTGATACAGACCTTGACTTTACATGTGGAAGGTCCTGGGTTCAATAAAGGAATTCGATAGAGGAGGAGAAAAGGCAGCTCAGACCTAGACAGGCTCATAGAACCTGCCCCCACTTCTCTCTGTACTCTCATGGCCTATACCTTTCGCCCCATTAACCTCTTTCAGACCCCAGTGGGGGTCCTGTGGATACTGAGATTCTAGCTTTCAAATCATTTTTGTAATTGTTGTTGCCTGGGTTTTTATGTTGGGGAGTTTTGGAGCCACATCTAGTGGTGCTCATGGCTTACTCCTGGCTGTGCTCAGCGATCACTCCTGGTAGTGCTCAGGATGCTGGATACTGAACTTGTGTTGGCCACCTGCAAAGCAAGCATTGCCCACTGTAATACCTCTTGGGTCCCAGGTGTCTCTTTCAAATTCTCCCTCCTCACACAGCCCCCCTGCCTGAGTCCCTAGGCCTAAGGAGCCTCCCTCTAAGCCCTGTTCTTCAATCTGCGTTCTGACAAAACATTCCTTACAATGAAAGCAGCAGCAGATGTCACACTAGCTAAAACTTGCTGCTTCCCTGGGACTGGAGCAGTGGTACAGCAAGTAGGGTAACCTTGCACATGGCCAAGCCAGGTTCGATCCCCAGCAACTCATATGTCCCCTGAACATGTCAAGAGTGATCCCTAAGTGCAGAGCCAGGAATAAATCTTGAGCATTGTCAGATTTGGCCCAAAAACCAAAAGAAAATAATAATATATAAAAACTGTCATCTTGGGGCTAGAGTGATAGCACAGTGGGCAGGGCGTTTGCCTTGCACACGGCCGACCCAGGTTCAATTCCCAGCATCCCATATGGTCCCCCAAGCACCATCAGGAGTAATTCCTGAGTGCATGAGCCAGAAGTAACCCCTGTGCATCGCCGGGTGTGACCCAAAAAGCAAAAAAAAAAAAATAATTGTCATCTTATAACATTAGATTTAATAAATAAAATATTATCTGTATCGATATTTGTCTCTGTCTTAGGCATCAGCCAGTCCACAAAATATTTCTACTGTTTTCCCCTGTCGCAGAGCTAAAAAGTTTTCACCTGAAGGCAGCTGCTCTAAG
This sequence comes from Sorex araneus, assembly GCF_027595985.1. NCBI lineage: Eukaryota > Metazoa > Chordata > Mammalia > Eulipotyphla > Soricidae > Sorex > Sorex araneus. Next base: position 190,107,101 of record NC_073304.1, on the reverse strand, counting down.
CTACAGAAATTTCAACCTGGTTCTTCCTGGTACATGTGACCACAATAACAGTACAGAGTGGTATTTGCAATAACAGTACAGAAGTGGTATTTGTGGATCACGCACAAGGTGACAGCAACCTTAAATATGTTCTCTCATCTGAGTGTTACTTTGTCCCCATTTCTCAGTGAAAGTAAAGCCTCAACAGGCTACATGACCTTCGAGCCTCATTGGCACTTCTCAAACTCGGCTTGACTCTACCTTCCCGAGTGTTGTGTCTTGGAGGTTTCCGTGGCCCTGGGGTGACTGGGGCACCCTTCCATCGCTATAGTCAAGAGGCAGGGTAAATACCAATGGGTCTGGCTTTCTCGCACAGCGCCTCCTCCGCCAGTGTCTCCTCCAGCTCACCTTTCAGAAACAGTGCTGGGGACGAGGTTGCAGCTTTGGGCATTGCTGCCATCAGTGTGATATTGAAACAGGCTGCTCCTGATATGCTGTGCTCATTATCATTTCTTGTAAGCAGATGGTGCTGTAAAGGTGATTTCTGCGATGGGTGCTTCTCCGAGCTCAGCTCTGACAGCATAAACAGCAGAGGGTGGGCCAAGCGTAGGTGGGGGAGCAGGCACACACAGTATCCCTCACGGCCACAGTTCTCTTTTCCAGTCACCACCAGGGGGCACAGTAACTTAACCTGAGCCCTTGACCCTGCCAAATTTATTATTTTCATCCACCTGGGCTCCTCATAGATTTGAAGTTAAATATCCCAGCATAGCTGAAGTCCAGCAGACTCCTTTTGATGTCAGTGGACCCCACTGATGGCTTATGTGAGGCGGGGAGGAAAGAGACAATCACTTTCTTCTGATCCACTTCTGCCACCCCGAGACCTAGCTAGGAAGACTAGGACTGATAGGGTCTGCGATGAGCCCGTTTGGCATGGGCCAGAGCTGCCGCCAGCCCCACCAGGTGGCCACCAAGCCACACCTGATGTCCACTTGGTCTTCCCACTACCCGATTTCTTGGGAAGCCACAGACTCAGGTTGGAACGAGGAATTGCTCTTTGCAAGAAAAGAGAGACAGTCCTTGATCGTACCCAGGGTTACCTGGTTCTTGTCTAGCCTCGCAGAAAAGAATCCCAAGAGTTGGGGCTGGAGCAATAAATAGCACAGCGGGTAGGGCGTTTGCTTTGCATGCAGCCAACCTGGGTTCAATTCCCAGCATCCCATATGGTCCCCCAAGCACCGCCAGGAGTAATTCCTGAGTGCATGAGCCAGAAGTAACCCCTGTGCAACGTTGGGTGTGACCCAAAAAGAAAAAAAAAAAAAAAAGAATTTCAGGAGTAGACAAGCAGTGAAGTAGAACAGATTTTACTTGGAGGTTTTTCAAGGTGAGGAGGAAGGGAAAGCGAGACAGAAAGTAACAAGCTCAAGGGAGAAAGTGAGCTTCTCCCACAGCAGAGAGCTCCTACACACACCCCAGCATTAGATAGGAAAGAAGGAAAATGCACCTCTCTGGGGCTAGAGTGATAGCACAGTGGGTAGGGCGTTTGCCTTGCACGCGGCCAACCCGGGTTCGATTTCCATATGGTCCCCTGAGGACCTCCAGGAGTGATTCCTGAGTGCAAAGCCAGGAGTAACCCCTGAGCATCGCTGGGTGTGACCAAAAAAAAAAGAAAAAAGAAGTGCACATATCAAGAGGGGACATGCGGGCAATTCATGTGCTCGGCCACGTAAGCACAAGCAGCACATGGGCTCGGGCAGCATATGCATGTCCTCCCTTTGTTCAAGGTGACTTTTATAGGGTTTTCCCAAGCTGCCCCGCATAGGGCTTTCTAGCTAGATAAGAGTCCTTTGCTCAGGTTGTTGCTAAGCGGGTAGAGTTGGGAGTGGTTAGTATCTGTATTGCAAATCATAATGCCCAAAAGTAGAGAGTATGGGGAATATTGTCTGCCATAGAGGCAGGATGGGGGTGAGAAAGCGGGTGAGGGGGGGGCAGTATACCAGGGATATATTAGTATACCAGGGAATGTGCACTGGTGGAGGGATAGGTATTTGATCATTGTGTGATTTGTAACCCAAACATGAAAGCTTGTAACTATCTCACGGTGATTCAATAATTTTATTTTTAAAAAAAGAAACTCCTTTTCTTGACCTTTGGTCCTTAAGGATCTTTCTTGGAGGGTGGGTTCAGCCTTCTCTGGTCTGGGCTAGCCGAGAGTTAATCAGATTAAAGGAAGGAATTGAGGGTTTTCCAGTGATTTCCTTCAGGCCCTTTCTATAGGGAGGGGTCCAGTCTCCTCAGGGTCTGCTGCTGGAGAAGGTCTTATCAGGTCTTGCTTTCTGTATCCTCAAGGTGGGTCAGACTTAGCACTGGTGGCTTTATTACTTCCCCGGAGTTTCACTGCTGTGATGGGGGCAGGGGGAGCCTTCCCTAACCTACCTGCCTACATCACCATGTGCTGAAAAGACCTGATTACCAAAGTCAGGAACTGTCAGCCTGGAACAACTGGAAGAACGAGGGGGAATCAGGCCTGGTAGTACCAAGCCCCAGGACAAGCAGTTCAGTTCTCTAAGTGTCTATAACTCATCCAAAGACAGGGACAACTTGAGCTTTTTTATTTTTTGGTTGTTGGGCCACATCTGGCTATGCTTGGAGCTTTCTCCTGGCTCTGTGCTCAGGAGTCACTCATGACAAGACTCAAGGGGTCATATGCAGGTTCAGGGGTGGAACCCAGGTTGGTCACGTGCAAGGCAAGTGCCTTACCCACATCTCCCCTCTTGAAATGCGTACTTTCATGCTTTCATATCTAATGTTGGGATGTATATGGGGCTCTCTCTCTCTCCACCCTTGCAGAAGTCTGCCTTCTCTCGAGCATGTTACTTTCTCTTCCTCCTCCACTTCAAAAGCTCCAAATAAAATGTTTACTTCACTGTCTGTCTACTTCTGAAATTCTTTTCTGCGAGGAGAGACAAAAACCCAGTAACCCTGAGTCCTGGGTGGCAGAGGCGGATGGGGAGAAAGTGACCGTCTTACTCCTCCCCGCTTCACATATGTCACAAGTGGGGCCCACCGACATTCGTTGGAGCAGACTGTCTGAAGCAGGAGGGATGTGGCATCCGCTCCGCTCCAGATGGCTGAGTCCTGCTCTGCAGAGCTTGGCCAGGGCAGGGACAGGGAGCCGGGAAGCAGCAGTGAGAAGTCAAGGCCTGTAGTCAAAGCGGCAGGACAGACCAGGCGCTGGCTGGCTGGCTGCCTTTGGGGTGATCGCTGAAGCTCTACGCCTGTTTTTTATCCACCAAATAGTCGAGACACTGGCCCTGCCTGCTCTGCAGGGCTTTTCTGGGGATTAGAAAGGTTAGTGGGAGTGAATGTGAGCCAGTAAAGCTTCAGGCGGGCATAAGAGATCATTGTTCTCATTGTTATTGTCAGAATAAGAACCACTTTTGCTGACTGCTGAGCTGTATCCGGCCATTAGCTGGAGGGTCTAATTGTTTTTTTAATGGAAAAAAAAAAGATTTGCTTAATGTTTCATAAGTCATGAGTCATGCAAGTGCGTGTCTGTACTGAGAATCTCTCACTCTCACAAATGTGGTGTGTGCATGGAAGTGTGGCTGAGGGCCGAGACCAAGCATGACCCTCTAGGCACTTCTTAAACTCACAGGAACTCCACTGCACTTCACCATACCCAGCAGACATCTGCGGGGCACACATGAGACTTCTTGGGTACAGTATTGACTGTGGCTGCAGTCAGCAGGATAAACCAAGTGTTTCATTTGTATTTTTATGGGGGAGGAAAGTTGGGCACCCCCTCCCCATGCTCAGTGACAATTCCTGGCTCTGAGGTCAGATCTGCACCCCCTGGCAATGCTCAGGGGACCATATGTGGTGCCAGGGGTTCAAACCTGGGTGCTCTTTCTCCTCTCTCTCTTCTTTCTCCTCTCTCTTCTCTCTCTCTCTCTTCTCTTTCTCCTCTCTCCTCCCCTCTTCTCTCTCTCCTCTTTCTCCTCTCTCCTCCCCTCTCTCTGTCTCCTCTCTCTCCTCTTTCCTCCTCTCTTTCTCTCTCCTCTTTCTCTCTCTCTTCTCTCTCTCTCTCCTCTCTCCTCCCCCCACCCCTCTCTCAGAGTCTGAGCTACATTTGCACACGAAACCACACCACTTCCAAATCCCAAACCACCTCCAAATCTCAGCGGCTTTAGATATTTCTATCACTGTTACTCTGTTGCATTCTGTAAGACTCACTGGTGAGGGGCCACATTACGTTGCCCTCATGGGGAACCCTGACTGACAGGGTCTCTACTCTCTCAGTCATCACGAGTCACTGTGCAAAGGAAAGAGTGTGGTAAATCTCTCACTAGCCCTCCAAAGGCTTCTACACAGCCACGACCCACTTGTTTGCATTTAGGCAAATTTGGTGAGGAAATACAAGCGTGTCTCATGCTTATGAGATCAAGACATTGGGACTGTCCCTAGCGCATGTGGCTAGATAGTACAATGGCAAGTGCAACAGGAGTCCAGTTCCTCCCTTGATGTGCATGCTGGTCTCATCTCAAACTCTTTTTTTTTTTCTTTTTCTGTATTTCGGGTCACCCCTGGCAGTGCTCAGGACTGACTTCTGGCTCCGTGCTTAAAGATCACTCCTGTCAGTGCTCCGGGGAAACGTATGGGATGCTGAGAATCAAACCTGGAGGTTCTTCAAGCAAAGCAAGTGCCCTCTATGCTGTACTATTATTCCAATCCCTCCGACTCTTTTATTTTTATTTTATTTTTTTTTTCTTTTTGGGTCACACCTGGCAATGCACAGGGGTTACTCCTGACTCTACACTCAGGAATTACTCCTGGCGGTACGCAGGGGCCATATGGGATGCTGGGAATCAAACCTGGGTGGGCCACATGCAAGGCAAACACGCTACCTGCCCTACCTGCTGTGCTATCACTCCAGCCCCGCTCCGACTCTTATTGGAACCCCTGCTCTAAGTGGTTTGTGGCTTTAGGCTGGGAAATGCAGCCCTACACCCTCAAATTCTACGCATACTAGAAACTGCATCAGAATCGTTCCCTGACAAGCACACACAAGGTGAGGGAGGCTCCGGCATTGGAGGCTGAAAGGGCTTCTGGTCCGTAGAGAGAGCAGAGAGCCCTGGTGCTCTGGGCTGTCTTGGCTGCTCAGGTTTGCAGGAACTAACCACCAGTTCCTAATCCTTTACCCTATAGACTCCATACACTGCATCAGAGAGAGCAAGACACACAGCCTCCTGGATTCAAATTGGGGTCAGCCACATGCAAGGATTCGAACCTTGGTTTCTGCAAGCCAGTTCCTCCTGATGGACTTGGCTGTTATTATCAGTCTTTCTGGGGGTGAAAGAGGTGCAGGAGTGGGGGCAGTTCTTCCATCAAGCCTTCCTCAGCTCTTCCAAAACAGTGCATTTTAACTCATTCTGAGGGGACAAATTCTATAACTTTCCTGAGTGATCTGTCACTTGTCCCAGTGTGACTGCCGGGGGGGGCAAGGCTCTCCCATTGAACAACTTACAAACCATCCTCAAGACCAGATGCATCCCCCAGCCCTTCCTCGCTCTGCAGCCATGCTGTATCCTGTAGTCTTCTGGGAACAGAGAGGCTGGGCCTTGCTAAAGGAAGGGACTTGGCTGCTCTTTCAGCCTGGGGTCCCCTTGGACACGTATCTAGCTTGCTTGTCTCTATGTTTCTTTGGGTTTTTTTCCACTCTGTGGAACACTTTTTTTTTTCTTTCACTCTAAGTAAGTTCCATTCGATAAAAATGACCTTGCTTCACTAAAAAATAAAACTGTTTTTAAAAATTAAGTAAAGGAACATAATCTGGAAGCGGCAGCTTTATGATCTGAAGTTCAATCAGCACAGTCAGGAAGATACATTTAAGAATTTTCAACAATCACATAATTGATAAAGTAACCATGACAAAGAAAAAAGATGTCAGTTTCCCAAACAATCCTTCTATTTCCCTGATGCCTTCCAGTCAGGCCTGCCTGGGCCTGGGGTAAGGGTAGAGCTAGGCTCTCCCTATCCTTGGACATCCCTAACAAGGTACCCTAAGATGTCATCTCAAATAGGAAGTTTTTGCAAGCCCGAGACAAGGAGCCGGTAAGGCCTGTCCCAGAGAAAGAGCTAGAGATTAAGGGTTCTGGGGAATTCCGTTGGCCACACCCTCTGGCAGGAGTATGCTCTGTAGCAACGCTTCACAAGGACCTGCAGGAACAAAAGCCCACTTCTGCACAGACACGCTCCCGGAAAAGGGTCCTGCTTGAAACAGGGCATGCAGCATCCCTCCCGCTTTGCTGGTCACACCTTCCTTCACTGTTTTGTGCCTTCAAGTGAGCTATATTACGAGGATCAAGAGCAGCCAGAGTACTTCTGGGTCTCCTTGGGTGAGGGGCAGGGAAGTACACACAAGAGGTTGCATGTTTATGGGCCCGTGCAAGCCAGGCTGTTTCATGGTCCTTAGGTCACCTGCTGTCCAAGCTATCTGGAAGGGAAGAATGAGATGGCAAAGAGCTACATGCTCCCACCCAGGTGGGAAGGAATTTTCCAACAGTCCTAAGTCTAAGATCCATGTCCTAAAAATAACAACTGATGCAAAGTCTAGCTATGGAGGAGGGGATGGTTGGGATTTTTCCCCCCTCACTTTGAGCCTCACAACCACCAGAAATGGGTGTCTGGAATCTCTTCTTATTTCACTTTGTCACAGGACAGCCTGCTGGCTGAGATGCTGGGAACCAGAATCCCTCTTCCTTTTTTTCACTCTATTTTCTTCCTACAACTGCACTTGCAACCAGCTCCAAAGTGAGCGCTTTTCAGGAGGTAATGATATAAGATCTGATTGGTGTTTCCTGGCTGCAAAATTGAAAGTGTTCTCTCGGGATTGGTTCTTGTTCAAGAGGGCACGCCATTGGAAACAAGCATGATTTAAAAGCTGCCCATAGGGCCGTCTATGAGGTTGATTCCAAATCATGTCAGGAATGCTCATTTGATAAAAGTCTTCAGCCATCCTTTGGCCAAAGAACCTATTGTCTAACTCTTTTGCTGCTTGTGGTTTCTCTGGAGCATAGTCAGAGCTGCCCCCGTGGCTGCATCCACATCCTGCCCAAAGGACACTGGGATGGGGAAAGCTCTCTGCACCTCCTGCTTCAGCACCTCGTTCCGAGACAGTGCACTTCCACTCCCGATAACCCGTTCCACACCCCACTCTTTGAGCTGCTGAAATGGAAGCATTGAGTGCAGGTTCTGGATGATGCCTCGGCACAGCGCCCGGGTCACGTGCCCCAGGGAGAGGTCAGAGGAGGAGATTCTGGTCACGGAGGCCAGCTGGTCGGGCAGATGCCTCTCACCCAGCACCGTCGGGGTGATGGTTAGGTGGGTATCTCTCTGCTGTGCAGCTGCCTGGATCATGCGTGAATACACAGTGGATTCTTCAACCTGCAGACCTGCCAGGGACATAGACATGTGTCAGCTCCTGCAACCCGTGAAGCTGGGTGAGACTGTACAGAATTCCCAGGCAGCGGGGAAAGGTCTCCTTGCTCCTCTTTTTGGTTAGGGTGGAGCAATCCTTTCTGGTAGCTGGCTGCTTCCAGGCTCGGGGTCTTGTATCCTCTGACTGGCTAGCCATGCTCTGTCCCAGAGCCCAGACAGCTCTCTCACTGCAGGCCCTTATCCAGACATCTGGAGAGATGTGAAAAGTGTTACCGAAGGGACAGTATGGTTGGGTTTGTGGAGTGGTAGCACTCTGACCATACCACTGCAAAGGAATCTGTGGTCCTAAAAGAACCAAACGCATCACACTGATTAATAAATATCATAACTTGATGATCAATGCACATCAGTACAATACATACTTATTAGATGTCTCATAGAAATCCCAGTACTACAGGACTGCCCACCCCTTGGTAGAGGCTGACAACCACCAGCCCAAATGCTTTTCACATTTGAAAATGAACCACTTGGGGCTGGCGAGATAGCACAGCAGTTAGGGCATTTGTCTTGCATGCAGCCAACCTGGGTTCAATTCCCAGCATCCCATATGGTGGTCCCCCAGCACTGCCAGGAGTAATTCCTGAATGCATGAGTGCATGAGATAGGAGTAACCCCTGTGCATTGCCGGGTGTGACCCAAAAAGCAAAAACAAAGGGGGGGTCTAGGTCAGTACTTATCAACACCAAAAAGTATAAGAATCAGCTGAGGAACCAGAAAGACAGTGCAAAAAAAAACCAGTTACATACTTTGCATGCAGAAGATCTGGGTTTGAGCCCACAGTCCCTTAGACAGTGGGTAAGGCTGAAAATATTGCAGCACAAGGAACAACCCCCAAGCACTGAGAAGGGAGTAGCCCCTGAGTACCCCTGAGTATATCCCCCAAACACAAAAGATCAAAAATACCACCGAGGTATGTATCTGAAGAACATGAAAACAGTAGCTCAAAAAGCTATATGCACCTCTGAAGTTGGTGGGTCCCCACAGGTAGCTTATGTGAAGCAGAGAGGAGAGAGATGGTCACTTTCCCCTGATGTACCTCTGCCAGCCCAGGACTGGCTGGGAAGGCTAAGACTGATAAAGCCTGTGGATGAGCCCCATGCAGCACAGGCCAGAGCCCTGCCAGCCCCACTAGGTGGCCATCGAGCCACACCTGACGCCCACTTGACCTCTAGGCCTGGGAGCTGATCTCCACCACCCGGTTTCTCCAGGAGTTATGGACTCAGGCTGGAGTGAGGAATTGTTCTTTGCAGGAAAGGAAAGACAGGTCTAGGTCTTACCCAGGCCTTCCAGTTCATCATCCTACCTCACAGAAAAGAAAGGAGACAAGCAGTGAAGGAAAAACAGATTTTATTTGGAGGGTTTTAGGAACAGGAAGGAAGGAGAGAAAAGGGAGAAGGAATAACACGTTTAAGAGAGAATGTGGGCTTCTCCAGAGATGGAGAGAGGTTCAGTACACACCTCAAGAGGGGACATGCAGACAACACATGTGTTTAGGCAACATATGTGCTCAGTCACATGGTCACAAGCAGCACATGGGCTCGGGCAGCAGATGTATGCACTTCCTTTGTTAAGGTGGCTTTTATTGGGGTTTTCCCAAGCTGCCCCATACGTGGCTTCTACCTAGGTAAGAGTTCATTGCTAGAGTGAATGCCAAAGGGGTAGAGTTGGGAGTGGTTGAAATTTGAAATTCCTTCCCTGGCCTTTGTTCCTGCCCAAACTTCTCTCCAAGGCTCTCTCCAGCCTTCTCTGGGCCCATGAGGTGAAGTCTCATCAGGCTCTTGATCTCATAAGGTCAGCTTTGTACCCTAGAGGCTACTGGTTTTATTACTTGCCAAGAATTCCATTACCCTGGGGGCCCTTTTCTATCCACCCACCTACACCATAACCAAATACTTTATTATTTTTTTTTTAATTTTTATTTTTTTTTTTTATTTTTTTTTATTTTTAAATTTATTTATTTTTAATTAGAGAATCACCGTGAGGGTACAGTTACAGATTTATACACTTTTGTGCTTATACTTCCCTCATACAAAGTTTGGAACCCATCCCTTCACCAGTGCCCATTCTCCACCACCCGTAAACCCAGTGTCCCTCCCACCCTCCCCAATCCCATCTCCCCCCCACCCCACCCTGCCACTGTGGCAAGGCATTCCCTTCTGTTTTCTCTCTCTAATTAGCTGTTGTGGTTTGCAATAAAGGTGTTGAGTGGCCGCTGTGCTCAGTCTCTAGCCCTCATTCAGCCCGCAACTCCCTTCCCCCACATGGCCTTCGACTACAATGTAGTTGGTGATCGCTTCTCTGAGTTGACCTTTCCCCGGAACGTGAGGCCAGCCTCGAAGCCATGGAGTCAACCTCCTGGTACTTATTTCTACAGTTCTTGGGTGTTAGTCTCCCACTCTGTTATTCTATATACCATAGATGAGTGCAATCTTTCTATGTCTGTCTCTCTCTTTCTGACTCATTTCACTCAGCATGAAACTTTTCATGCCCATCCACTTGACTACAAAATTCTTGACCTCCTTTTTTCTAACAGCTGCATAGTATTCCATTGTATAGATGTACCAAAGTTTCCTCAACCAGTCATCCGTTCTGGGGCATTCGGGTTTTTTCCAGATTCTGGCTATTGTAAACAGTGCTGCGATGAACATACATGTGCAGATGTTGTTTCGATTGTACTTTTTTGCCTCTCTGGGATATATTCCCAGCAGTGGTATTGCTGGGTCAAATGGGAATTCAATATCTAATTTTTTGAGAGTCGTCCAAATTGTTTTCCAGAAGGGCTGAACCAGTCGGCATTCCCACCAGCAGTGAAGAAGGGTCCCTTTCTCCCCACATCCTCTCCAACAGCGATAACCAAATACTTTATTGCCCAGATGCTGCCAGTTGCCAAGTGTCCACTCCATGGACTTAGAACAACAGAAGATCAGAGTTTGGGGAACATGGAAGTGAAAGGTCAAAGAACAGTGAAGGAATATAGCTGGGAAGCAGGTTGCTCTCCTGGGGTGGTCTCACCACTTTCTGCAATGCAGCCCTTACGTGGCACTTAGTATGGACCAGACATTGCCCTAAGTGCTTCATTGTGTTAAGTCATTTAATCTTCATAGTCCTTCGAAGTAAGACAAGGGGCTGGAGTGATAGTACAGCAGCTAGGGCACTTGCCTTGCACATGGCTGACCAGGGTTCAATATTCAGTATCCCATCTGGTCCCTCAAGCCCGCCAAAAGTGACCCCTGTGCACAGAGCCAGGAGGAAGCCCTGAGCACTGCGGGCTGTGGTCCCAAAAACCAAAAATAAATAAATAAGTGATGTAGGACAATTTCTCCTTCCAACAATATGGACACTTCTCAAAAAATTAGAAATTGAGCTTCCATTTGTTCCAGCAATACCACTGCTGGGAATATATCCTGGAGAAACTAAAAAGTATAGTCAAAATGACATCTGCACTTATATGTTCATCGCAGCACTGTTTACAATAGCCAGAATCTGGAAAAACTCCGAGTGTCCGAGAACAGATGACTGGTTAAAGAAACTTTGATACATCTATACAATGGAATACTATGCAGCTGTCAGAAAAGATGAAGTCATGAACTTTGCATATAAGTGGATCAACATGGAAAGTATCATGCTAAGTGAAATGAGCCATAAAGAGAGGGACAGACATAGAAAGATTGCACTCATCTATGGAATATAAAATAACAGAGTAGGAGACTAATACCCAAGAATAGTAGTATATAATACCAGGAGGTTGGCTCCATAGCTTGGAAGCTGGCCTCACACGTTGGGGGAAAGTCAGCCCAGATAGAGAAGGGAACACCAAGTAAAATGTGATTGGAGATCCCGCGCAGGAAGGGAGATGCGTGCTGAAAGTAGACTAGAGACTGAACCGGATGACTACTCAATACCCCTATTGCAAACCACAACACCCAAAAGGAAAGAGAGAAATCAAATTGGAATGCACTGCCACAGAGGCGGGGTGGGATGGGGGGATGGGATTGGGTGTGGGAGGGATACTGGGTTTATTGGTGGTGGAGAATGGACACTGGTGGAGGGATGGGCTCTCAAACACTGCATGAGGGAAAAACAAGCACAAAAATGTGTGAATCTGTAACTGTATCCTCACTGTGACTCATTAATTAAAAAATAAATAAATTTTAAAAAAGAAATTTTCCCAATAAATTAGTCTGTAACAAAAATAAATATTGGAATAATAAGAAAAAAGAATATAGAAAGAAAATTTCTCCTTCCAGATGAGAGAAGAGATGCTAAGGAATCTGCCCAAAGGTGTCAAGGAAGCGACAGCAAACCCAAGCACCCAGATGGGACTCCCTACTCTGTTCTACCATAGGAAGATGGAACTTGTTTTCAAACCTGAGGAAGATACAAAGCAAACTTTGGGGACTCTGAGTGGAACAAGTTTTAGGGGAGCTGTTGGAGGGGTTGTTCTGTTTTCTGCGGTGCTACAGCCAGCAGTTTTCAAAGATCACTCCATGCTTGGTGCTGGAGAATCACTTCTGGTGCTCAGGGGACTCTGAGAAGCCTGGGATCAAATCCAGGCGTCCCTCATGCAGAGCATGTACAGTGGCCCTCTGAGTGAGCCTCAGGCCCCAGGAGGCTTTTTATACTTTAATATTTTCATATCTGATTGTTAAATGGAATATTTTTATCTAAGTAAATTTATCCTACTTATATCTAGTTATTTTTTCAAATGACATTTCATAAAAGGTCGTTACATAAAATATTAACCTTCAAGATTGTGTTTCATAGAAATCAAAGCTATGGAAAAGGCAAAAGCCTTTTCTTTTAGAAAGGATATTCCAGAGAAACTTCTCTCAGAGCTAAGAAACTTCAGTTGCTTTAGCTTAAAGACAAGCACTGGCCAATTCTGTAAACAATGGACAGACCTAATCTCCACAGGAGGATTGCCTGGAGGTTCTGGGAATTGCTTATGCATCTTGAAAACCTTTTCTGATGCAAGGCAACAATATCAGAGCTCCTTTTTTTCCACTAGAGCATTCCAAGACTCAGCCAGAGGCAGAATGCCCCTCAAATCCCAACATCTGAATGAACAATATTGGTCAGCAGCTCTTGGTCTGCACCACCAGCGTGAGCACCCCACATGCCTTGCGCTGCGTGTGCTGAACCTCTTCACTATTTTGGACTCTTTCTGGAAAAGTCTGACTCTGAGCTGCTACAGGGTGACCAGCATATATACAGGGTGACAGTACATAATTTCCTTGGTCCTCTATGAATGAGAAACTTCATTTCTACCTTCCGGGTGTGGAAAAGGACCCTTGCCTGGAAGGATGATTCACGGTTCCTTCTAACTACAGAGCAGAAGTGGCCTGACCCCTCTTCCTGGGGGTTAAAGGAGAGAGCATGTGGGCACTGCAGTTTCCAGGCACCAAGAAAGGGAACTACTTGCCAATATATGCCTTGAGGATTTCAAAACACTGTGAAAGTACCCAGGAGTCTTATTACTCATTTATGCTTGATCATTTTTATTTTTAGCTCTCTGTGGTCACCAGAAGGAAAACCTCAAATGCAAGGGACTCAGGAATATATCAACGAAGAAAGTAAGAAAGAGGACTGGAGTGATAGTATAGAGGATTGGGCATTTGCATTGCACACTGCGAACTCAGGTTCAGTCCCTGACAATACAGAGGGTCTCCCAGGCCCGCCAGGAATGATCCGGAGCACAGAGCCAGGAGGAAGCCCTGAGCAGCATTAGTGTGGCTCTTCTGAAAAAAAAAAAAAAAGGTAAGACACTGGGTGGGGAGGCAGAGCTGGAAGACTATTATGATCAGCACAGTTAAGGTGAGGGGGAAGCTACCCCTTTTTAAGAGAGAGAGAGAGAGAGAGAGAGAGAGAGAGAGAGAGAGAGAGATTAGGCAGCTCTTAAAATGAGAGGGAAGTCTTTAAGCTCAGATCCCAAAGTAAGGAAGAAATATGCTGAAACTGGCTGGGACTATAATATGAATCTAAAAGCTGCAACACTCTGTTCAATTCCAAGATACTGCCAGGTTGGGGGCGGGGGGGGGGCGGAGGTGGAGGGAGCAGAGAGCACGGGTGCTCTTCTCTTTACACTTACCCAGATCTGCCATCCACTCGACCAGCATGTGAACAAAGGTGGCCAGCACATTGCCCCCATTGAGTGATGCTGCCACTGCCAGATATGTCCTGTCAAAGTACGGGAAATAGGCGACAGGAGCAGCAGGGTCTGGAGTCTGAGCCGGCTGGAATCCCAGTGGCATGGAGGCCACCAGCTGCAGTGAGGTGCTGATGTTCAGAACTGCAGTCGAGGGAAAGCAAAGGTTAGTTAAATTTGTTGGGGTAACTCGGAGGTCACAGGTCACCCACCACCAGTCAAGAGGAGAGTGTGCTGGTTTTCAGCATGTGCCCACAGATACCTTGCGACTACTGTCAAGAGATGGAGTCTAACTCCTTTCCTCTTGTGAAACCTTCCTCCCCTTCCCTCTGTGAGGGGGATCTGACCTGCTCTAACAGAGAAAATACAGCAGAAGAGACAGTGTGTGGCTTCGGAAACCAGGTCAGAAAGGCAGCGCAGCATCTCTTGGTTCACCTACAGGGGTAAAGTGGGGACCACAGGGAGGAGGGATGGCAGGTGGCAGCCTAAGCCGCCCTAGGGAAAAGCCCGTGTCCATGGAGCTAAGGCTTCCTGCTAGAGCAACACAAGAGGCAGCCAAGGAAGTCCAGGATGAGGGAAGGCAGGGAATGGATCAACAACCTCCTGAGGGCCCTTGGCCAGACTATCACACCCAGATTCCTGACTCTCAGAGATTGTATGGGGAAAACAAAAGGCAGGAAGGTCATGGTGTGAGATAATGAGCATTTGTTGTTTGGAACTACCAAGTATTAGGGTGATTTGCTCTAGAAAACTATTAAAACCTCAGCCCTGGTGTTAAATTTACTGAGGTTTCACTGGTTCGGCACAGTCCCACCTCGTCATACCCAGGGTGTTCCTAACCTCCCCCCAGACCTACACACAGGGCTGATTTCCTCCTCTGGACAGAGGCTAGGGCCCACCAACTGTTCCAGGAGTCCCTTCGCCATTGCTCACAGGATCTGACCCAAAAGTCTGATCTCGCAGTCCACTTGGGCCAAACTGAGGCCGCCGTTCTCTTTCCTTCCTACGGGAGGGCAAAAGCAAGTCTCAGAAAGCCTATAACCTCTTCTCCCTATTCCACCGAGCCTGTCACCACAACTAAGACAATGACAAGAGCTTCTGAGTACCATCGGGTGTGCCCTCCTCCCGCCCCCCCCCCCCGCCGAAATTTTTATTTAGGAGCCAGGAAGTTAATTCAGTGGTGAGAGCTGCATGCCTCACCCACACAGGGACCGAAGTTCAATCCCCAGCACTGCATGGCCCCCAAGTACCACAGGATGTGGTCCTGTTGGCCCCAACACCGCTGGGCTCAAGCAGCACGGCCACTGACCATAGCACTGAGTCATGCAGCCCCACTGTCCAAGCATCTCCACGAATAGCTCTCAGGGTCCCTGAGCATGGCTGCGAGACAACCCCCTCAAGTCTTTTTATTATATGTGTGCAAACAAAATTGGCAGAAATTCACCTTTCCCCACTTAATCTTGAATTAAGAGGAATTACTATCAACAGTCAAAAAAGCAGGTCCTTGAGATAGCTCAAGGAGATAATTTCAGCTTTGAATGCTGAGGCATTTGGTGAATAGCCACCAAGCACCAATACGTGTGGCAAATAAATAAATAAATAAATAAATAAACAAACTGAACAACAACCAAAAAAATAAAATAAAATAAAACCTAGAACTGCAACTTTAAATTGACTGGAGCAATAGCACAGTGGGTAGGGTGTTTGCCTTGCACATGGCCGACCCAGGTTCAATTCCTCCACCCCTCTTGGAGAACCTGGCAAGCTACGAGAGTATCCCGCCTGCACGGCAGAGCCTGGCAAGCTACCCGTGGTGTATTCGGTATGCCAAAAACAGTAACAAGTCTCAACAACAGAGACAACAGAGACATTACTGGTGCCTGCTTGAGCAAATTGATGAACAACTAGATGACAGTGCTACAGTGCTACAATATAGCAATTATTTTGTTTATTCATTTACTTATTTGAACCACTTCCGGTGTTGCTTGGGGGATGCTGTGGTGCTGAAGATCAAACCTGGGGCTTCCACATGCAAAGTGTGTGCTCAGTCCTTTGAGCCAGATTGAAATTTTCTTTTTTTTTTAGGGTCACACCCGGCAATGCACAGGGCTTACTCCTGGCTCATGCACTGAGTAAATCCCATATGGGTTGCTGAGAATCAAACCCTGGTCAGCTGCGTGCAAGGCAAACGCCCTACCCACTGTGCTATTGCTCCAACCCCCAGATTAAGATTTTTTAACTCAAGGCTGAACTATGATAATTCTAATGGATGCAATGAATTCTTGGAATCTTTGATAACAAGGAGCAGCTCCCAAAGTGGATTCTTTCCAGAGCCAGAGAGATAGTACAGCAGGTAGGGTAACTTGCCTTGTACATGGCCATCCCAAATCTAACCCCCAGCACAACATATAGTTGCCCAAGCCTTTCCAGAAGTGATTCCTGAGCAAAGAGCCAGGAGTAACCTCTGAGGACTGCTGGGTGTGGCCCCAAAAATAAAAAATACGGGGTAGCAGGAGGAAGGTAGGGGACAGGAGCCTTGGACACATGGGCAGTGTAGAGCTGTAACATGTCTATAGATCTCAGTCACAGCACCAATGAACGCAGGAGATCCAAACTACAACAACCAGACAAAAATGCCTGTCAAGGAGGAGGGCTAGTGGGTAGGAGGAAACCTGGAGACATTGGTAGAGAGAAGCTGAAATTGGTGATGGGATTAGTGCTGGAACATGATATGCCTGAAACTCAGCTGTAAATAACTATAAGTCCTTTTAACTCAATAAAAGAAAAAAAATAAAAACAAGAAGCAGACTCTCTCAGCCAGGCTCTCTTCAGAGCCAACTGGAGATGTATCCCGCAAACACCCTGCCCAGGCAGGAAAGCCCAGATCCCTCCTGGTGCCAGAGCACATGACACCCTGCCCACAGGGCATGTCCAGCCTGCCATCTGTTTCTAAACAGCCAGTCCCTAAAAATAGCTTTTATATTTTCAAACAATTGTATTGCTAAGATATAGTTCACATAAATTCACCGTGAAATAACGTGCATTAACGAGCACAGCTATTGACTGTGTAAAATAATAATAATAATAATAATAATAATAATAATAATAATGCACAGCTCAGGGGTTTTCAGTCTGAGTTGGGCATCCATCACCATCTTCTACCTCAAGAGCATGTTCAAACTCCAGAAAGAAACTGCACTGCTCTCCACTCCTGAGCTCTAAGAACCATTCGTCTGCCTCTCCCTATTCTAGACATTTCACAGAGCGGAATCCCAGCTGTGGCTCTTCTGCAACAAGACTGTCCCTGCTTTCATTCTTTCATCCTTGCTCACACAAGTGTGGCATTTATTAGTACTTTTTTCCTTTGTGGCTAAACTCTGGTAAACTTTTCCTCCGTTGCTAGGAATTTAGGTTGTTTCTACTTCCTGGCTATTATGAATAATGCTGCTGGAAATTTTTGTGTGAACATGTTTTGTTTTTGTGTTTTTTTTTTTTTCAGTTATCTTGGGTGGGATTGAGAGAACTGAAAAACCGTTAAGTGGGATTGTTGGATATGGCAACTCCATGGTTAACATTTGAGGAAGGCCCAAAATGCAGGGCACTGTGAATGTCCTGTAGCATCTTCTTATGTCTTCTTCAGGAGTGCCTTGGGGACTGGACAGATCTGGCAGCACAGAGGACCCTCTGTGCTCGAGGGTGGTTCCTGGCCACCCTTAGGGACCAGACAACAACCTGGGATTGCTGAACCCAGGACCCCCACATGCAAAGCATGTGCTGTGGTCCAGTGTTCTTCAACCTTTGCACCTATCTGCAGACCAGTCTGTTGACAAGCTGTCAGAAACACTGAAGCCGACTGGTCATTTTCAACGCTCTACACTGTACACCAGCACCAGTCCATAGCCTGGTGGTTGAGGACCACTGCTCTAACACTTGGGCTGTCTCCGAGTCCACCTCATAGCTTTATCTTATCTGAAAAGAAGCTATATTTTATGTTATATTTCAAGACATGAAAATTATGTGAATTTTACATGCGTAGGTCCATAAAGTTGCCTTAGGACACAGCCCTGGCCAATTCATTCATGAATGAATTGGTTGTTTTGGTTGCTTTGGTTGTTTCCATGCTCCACCCTAGTTAAGTAGTTTCAACTGAAATCATACTGTCCACAAAGCCTAAGCCAGTTGACCCTTTGTAGGAAAAGTTTGCCATGTCCTATCCTGCACTGTTGCCTCAGCCTAGCTAGGACCATTCCCACAAACACAGAAGAGAGTCTATATTTGTAATAAGATCTGATAAAATTTTCATTGACACACAATAATGCAAACCTTGTTTTACTTATTTACTTGGCTACAAAATCACAAGAAAACCAGCCTACTAAAGAGGCATTCCTCCACCTGACCCTGAAGAAAAACACAAACCTTGATGAAGGACAGAATATGCCCTCAAAAATTATAAGCTCCTGGGGACAAGAGTGATAGTACAGCAAGTAAGGCCTTGACTTGCATGTGGTATACCGGGTTCAATCCCCAACATCCCATATGGCCCCTGCAACACCACCAGTAGTAATTCCTGAGCACAGCTATTGACCGGAGGGATAGTACAGTAGGTAGGGCACTTGCCTTGCACACAGCTGCCCCATGTTTTCTCCTCACAGAGCGAGGAGTAACCCTAACAATCTCTGGGTACAGGCCAAAAGCAAAATAAAACAAAAATTTTACTTTGTAAACTCCTGGAGCATAGGATAAGGTTATATTTCATCTTCATAAAATAACTGGATACAGATTGCTACAGCTATTGTCTGTGCCCTCAGCCCCTCATACAGAGTTGGGGCTTAAGGGGCTTTGGTAAACATCTGAGGAGTGAACAAAGAAAGACTTACCTGCGTCTGTCCTATGGGTCATACAGGAATAGACAGAGGCCTGGAGATCGCCCAGGGCCACGCCCACTGGAGTGCCCTGGGGGATTTCAAACCAGGCTTGGGAAGTTCTGCCTGCCACACTGCCAGGCTCAGCGATGTCAGGGAGCAGGTGGACAGGAAAGCCAGAGGTCCTCAGTCTGTAAGGCAGAAGTGGACACCACATTTAGCTCTTGCTGGGGTTTCCGCTTTGTCGTTTCCAGAAAACACAGCAAAAGAAAGTTCTCAAGGATGCACAGAGGAAGGGGGAACGGACTTTAGTATTTCCACTGAGGGACCTCTTGAATGCTTTCAAAATCAAGAATAACAGGCTTGGTCTGGGATTTTAGGAGATACCAGGAGCCCAAGGGCCACTCCTGGCATGTGAGGGCTGAGGATGGGCCCTGTGGGGTCAGGGATTTCCCAGGCCACCCTGCACACCCCCATCCCACCCAGGAGCTCCAGGACTTCTAGGGCTGTTCCCAGGCATGCTTGGAGGACCATGTGTTGGGGAATCAAATCAGGATCAGCCTCAGTCACCTTAGCCCCTGTACTATCTCTCCAGCCCTGCAGGCTTAGATTATTTAAAAGAGTGAAAACTGACTTTCAAACATTTGAGGTTGACCTGACAGGGAAGAAACAAGTAGCTTAAGCCAGGGTAATTGGAAAGGATTAGGTAAAAGGGAGATAGCAGCATTCAGCTTCTGGTGTTCCAAGGAAAATATTTCTCAAAGGGAGACAGTAGGCATTTCAGCGCAAACTTACTACTGGTTAGCACAAACCAAACCAAAGTTAAATCCTAGCTTTGGGACAAATACCAAACACCTTCACCGCTCAGAGTTAGTGAACAATGGGCTATCAATTTTATAAAACATGCTAGAAAGTCCTTTACCTGAACTATCAGGAGTTTATTATACAACTCAGAATTTAGGCCCTGAAGAAAGTGAACTTATAGGACACCAGACTCTGGACCTGAAAAGGTAAATGATTATTTAAAAAGTACTTCAAAGACATCCTTCAGCCTACACCTTGCATTCCTTACTCTTATTTTAAAATATACTAGAGAACAAGAGTCCTTCCTTCTTTGAAATCCATGGACTGCACCTGAGGCCACAGAGGCCGAGGGAGCCTGCTCTGAGGATGGAGCAGGATGGCACGAAGTGGGTGGTGCAGCCCTCCCCAGGGGCTGCCAGCAAGAACAACTGGAACAGACAGGACACAACTGGAGTTGACCTCTGGGGGATCCTCTCCTAATCCCAAATTGAAAAGCCTGCCTGAAGCTCTCTCATCCAGAGATTCTGCTCTTCAACCCGAGCCCGCCTGCATGCTCATACTTACATCTCCAGGTTCCAGCTCTGCCTCTGAGTGTTGAAATAGCCCCAGCTAGCAGCATTCTGGTCGGACATCAGAGGTTTTGGCAAGCCACAAAGCATGGCAACCACGTAGTCATGGATGGTGCCAGCTGCATCATAAGACTTCAGGAACTCTGGGCTGTTTTTCATACCAAAAACAGTTCAACGGGATCTAATATAGACTTCAAAGCATTGCTACAGCTAATGATAGTGGACACTAAGACATGGCATAGGTAGGTGGGACCCAGATTGCCACCTACGTGGTTTCCCCATTGCTAGACTTCCTGGGGCAACACTCTCCTGGCTACTCCAGGTAAGGCTGACCACAGTCAGTCTTCAGGAGAGAGGGCAAAGTGAAGGAAGCACAGTGCCTGGGAAAGCAGAATGGCAGCCATTCTCAGCAGGCCTCACCCCCACCATGAACTCATCACGTGAACCTTGAGAAGACCCCTGCCCTCTCTGGTTCCTCTTTCCTCCCTCTGGGTTAGAATCCGCCAGCCAATGGAAAGCCCTGAGTGACAGGAAGCAGTTCCAAACCAAATCTAGAGCTAATGACCACACCCTGTGCCAGGCCACACTGACTGAGGGACAGTATCATGTGTGTGCTGAGCCGGGAGAGGTCCAGCCCTGTTCACTCCACGCCCTGGAAATCCAGCAGCTGGCTCAAGAATAGACATCCATACCTGTTTTTCAAAAGCCAGAATATGGTTGCACAGCCAAACCCTGTGGCCAGACTGAGATGGGAGTCTGGCTGCGGCAGCGAAGCCAGGAACCCGCTGCTGCACCGGCCATCCTGCCATGTCACCAGGTGGCTCACAGCTCTAGGTTCAAACACAGGACTGGGCCCTCGCTTGGTCCAGTCACAGCCTGCAAAAAATCAAAATAAATTACCAAACTAGAAGAGCATCCGAGCAGCACAAGCCTCGTTGCTCCACCCTGAGGGTCTAGCTCAGACTTCAACACCCACCCAGGATGGTGCTTCATTCCCACCAACACACACACTCTGATATCGGAACATCTGTGTTGACTTCCACCTGGCTCCACCACCCACAGCCGTGTGACCCTGGGCACATCGCTCACGTCTCCCACTTCTGTGTTTCCTCTTTTTCATTTGAAGATAATAGTATTTTCTCCCTCTACTGTATAAGATAAAAGAAATTCAGCACGCACACTCTCAAGTTCACTGGTCTCTGTCCTTCCAACTTTCATCATGGTGATATTATTTATGCTGGATTCTGGATGATTATGACTGTATTTTACCTTCTCCTTTGATCTGAGGAGGGCTGGGCCACACCTGAGGGCACTTAGGGACCACTCCTGACTCAGCACCACCCAATGGTGCTCAAGGGACCATGCAGTGCTGGAGCTCAAACCCAGGGCTCCAGAATGTGAAGCATGCACTCCAGCCTATTGAGCAATCTCCCAGTTCCTTGATATCTTTCTATGGCAAAGCATCTGCAGGCCCCAGAACATTCTTCCTAGCCTCATTTTTTTTTTTTTTGCTTTTTGGGTCACCCTGGCAATGAACAGGGGTTACTCCTGGCTTTGAACTCAGAAATCAACCCTGGCAGTGCACAAGGGACCATATGGGATGCTGGGAATTGAACCCGGATCGCCACGTGCAAAGTAAACGCCCTACCCGCTTGGCTATTGCTCCAGCCCCTCCTAGCCTCATTTTTGAACAACAGTTTGATCAGTCACACTATTTTAGATTCTAAGTTCCTGTTCTTCAATATTATGTAATAGCAGTATTTGTGTAATTGTGGTAGATAACAACAAATTCCTTCCTACTCCTCTCAAGAAAAGTTGAATCTAAATTATTCCTTTCCTGTGGCCAGAGCAATAGTAAAATGGGTAGGGCATTTGTTTTGCACATGTTTTGCACATGGCCAGCACCCCATATAACCCAAAGACTGCCAGGAGTGATCCCTGAGCACAGAGCCAGGAGTAAGGCCTGTGCACTACTGGTGTGTGGACTAAAACCTGCCTGATTAATTAATTAATTAATTAGCTCCTTTCCTTATTAGGACTGGCTAAGTGAATCCCTTCACCAAGAGAACATGGTGGCAGAGTCATCCTGGGGTTCCCCAGGCTAGGGACACCCTTTGCTGCTTCTGCTAGTCTTCTCAGAAGACATCAATTGCCCTAAAGCCAACATATACCAGCATGTATAGAATTCACATGCAGGTGTCTGGCAGACAGTTCCCAGCTCTGACAAAATTTCTGGTCTCACCCAACATAGCAGCAGGCAGTTCACCAAATAAATATTCCCAAACAATATTTATCATTCCTATGAAGAGTGAAAGAACTGTCAGCTGCTCCCAGCCCTATTTCCTTCCCTACAAATCCTAAGATATGATAAAAATAGTTATTATTTTAAATCACTGAGTTTGGAAGTAATCTGGCATACAGCACTAAAAAACTAAAACTCCATCCTTTTTACACACAAGGCTAAATTACAAAAGTATAATGGCAATTTGTTTCTTACATTCTCATGTATGATCTAATATTCTGTTCTGTCAACTTTTGGAGTTTGATCTATGTCTTTACAAGCCTTAAAAGTTCACTAGTTGGGGGGCTGGAGTGATAGCATAGCGGGTAGGGCGTTTGCCTTGCACGCGGCCGACCTGGGTTCAAATCCCAGCATCCCATAAGGTCCCCTGAGCACCGCCAGGAGTAATTCCTGAGTGCAGAGCCAGGAGTAATCCCTCTGCATCGCCAGGTGTGACCCAAAAACCAAAAAAAAAAAAAAAAGGGGGGGGGCTGGAGTGATAGCATAGCGGGTAGGGCGTTTGCCTTGCACGCGGCCGACCCGGGTTCGAATCCCAGCATCCCATATGGTCCCCCGAGCACCACCAGGAGTAATTCCTGAGTGCATGAGCCAGGAGTGACCCCTGTGCATCGCCGGGTGTGACCCAAAAAGCAAAAAAAAAAAAAAAAAGTTCACTAGTTGGTGTATATACATACACAATGGAATACTATGCAGCTATAAGGAACGAAGAAATCATGCCATTTGTTACAACATGCTTGGAACTGGAAGTTACCGTGTTGAGTGAAGTAAGTCAGAAGAAAGACAAACACAGGATGATCTCATTTATCTATACAATACAGAATGTTGAATGAGAAACTGTACTGTAGCAAAAGGGGGATGCCTAGATCATCCTTGACCCCAATGTTTAGAGAGGAGACAGAGAAAGAAAGAAATCAAGAGGGGAGAAGAGAACAAGTAATGGGTTAACAGGTATCAGGGCTTCAGTTATACCAGTGATATGAGGGGTATAGTCACATGCCCAAAACATAGATTTGATAGGACTGAAAACATGAGATCTAAGTGGCGACCACTGAAACTTTGTAACGGGAGGTGGTGGAGTAAGGTAAGGATGGGGAGGGAATCTGGTAACACTGGTAGGGGGACTGGTGTTAAATTATTATGTGCCTAAAATTTAATCATCATTATCTTTATAAATCATGATTCTTTAATAAAAATATTTAAAACAAAAAACAGTTCACTAGAGTTAAACGAGCAGCAGGGTTTTCCTTCTCTGTTGTCTTTGACACAATCGCTTTCAGATTGGGCCATTTCATATAATTTTGTCAATTGTGAGAACATTTTCTTCATTAATTCTTCAAAAATATACTCCCACTACCACTTGTATTCTCTCCTTTCTGGGTCTCCTATCATTCAGATGTTAAAGTTTCTATTTGAATCTTCAGAATCTCAATTCTGTTTTCCAGTTCTGTGCACTCTGCTACTGACTGCCTATATTTAGCTATTTATTTAAACTACTGTATGTTTTCAGACCTACTATTTGTGTTTGGTTCTTTTTATGTTCTCTTCTTATTGCTTCTTTATGAATATCCTCCTTTGATATCTTTTAGTGTATATATATACATATGTATAATCTATTTAAAAGTTGTTTAAAGGGGCTAGAGTGATAGCCTAGTGGGTAGGACATTTGCCTTGCATGCAGCCAACCCAGGTTCGATTCCCAGAATCCCATATGGTCCCCCTGAGCATTGCCAGGAGTAATTCGTGAGTGCAGAGCCAGGAGTAACCCCTGTACATCACTGGTTGTGACCAAAAAAGAAAAAAAAAGTATTTAAAAAAATATCTTTCCATGTCTGATAGGATCTGCAAATAGCCCTGCAAAACATTGTTCTTGTGAAACTGTTGTGCTTTTCAAATGTCTTGCCATCCTGGCCTGTGAATTCATGTCTCTGAGAATATACTCTATCAGGCAAGACCTCAAACTCTGCCATCCCCAGCAGGCAGGAAAGATGGATGAATTCTGGGGCAAATTGCAAATAAGTCCACAGCTAGGGGATCCCCACCACGCAAAACAGGTGATTTTTTTCTGCTCACCAAGAAGTAACAGTGTTAAGAGGATCCTTAGATCATAGGTCACCAGCCCTTTGAGGAGGAAACACCAAGACCTTGCTTTTATTCCTGAAGACACCTGAGTTCAGGTATGCTGTGTGTTGTATGCATAGGGTTATGGATATTAAGGAAGTTAAGACACACAGGGCCAAAGAGAAGGTTCAAAGAGCTCATGTTTATGTTTTGAATGTAGGAGACCCAGGTTCTATTTTTTACACTGCATGGTGCCCCAAATGCCATCAGGACTGAAATGACCCCTAAACAGTGTTTTAGGTGTAGCCCTTGAGCACCACCAAGTGTGGCCCAAAACAAACAAAAAATGTACATGTGCTAGTTGTCCCAAAGTAAAGATGCCAAGATTCCAGGGAACCTGCAGTTCACCTCCAGATTTTTCCTCCCACAGCCAAAGCAGCCTATCTTGCCCCAGGCAAATACTGTCAAAACACACTCTAACTCAAAGCAGGCCTCTTCTGCCAGTCTTTCTCAAACTGTTCTCCCCTTATCTTGGTGTTTTTCTTTTAATTCTCTGAAACCTGTAACGGTGGAAACAGCCAGCAGGCAAACCCATTCAGGATCTCAGTGATAATCCTATCTGGGAGTCTAGAAGCAGAGGATGCATGTAACTGTTTCCCAGGTCCTGGCAACCTTTTCTTCCTGTGTGCCCACTTTACTCTCAGAGTAATAGCAAGAGAAGAGTTAGAATTGGGGGTTGGGTTATATACTGTGCATGTTGTGTGGAGCTGTGTGTACTGAGTTCCCATGTGTAAAGCATTTAGAATCGTACCTGACACAAAGTGAAAGCTCTACACGAATGAGAGGGATGGAACGTGACTGTCTCCATCCTGTTCATGGTCCTAACACTTTTACAGCAGTCTTTGAGAAAGAGAATATATCTCTCTACCTATCTTTTGTTCCCTCTTATCCTAGTCAACATCTGAGATATTTCCCATATCTCCCTATAATATAAACATAATCGCTGAAGTGGAATGGGGAAAGAATGTCTACATTAGGCCAGGGAGATAAACCCAGATTCAATCTCTGTCACCACATAGTGCCCTAAATAGCCAGGAGCAACACCAAAGCACAAAGCCCAGAGAAGGCCTGAGTACCACCAAGTATGACCAAAAAAGACAAGGACAAAGAAAAATGCTGACATAAAGAAAATTTATTAGAAAGTTTTTAAAAATTTATTTATTAGATTTTGGGCCACACCCAGGAGTGCTCAGGACTTGCTCCTGGCTCTGCACTCAGGGATCACTCCTGATGGTACTCCTGGAATGATACAGGAGGTCAGGGATTGAATCCAGGGCCAGCAGTGTGCAAGGCAAGTACCCTATTGGCTGTGCTTTCTCAGGCCCTGTATCAGTAACTTTTGTATCAGAGAAAAATTTTATCAGCAAAGTTATCAAAGAACATGAGATGAGAATCTGGCCAGAGAGAGTTCAAGGGGCTGAGCAACTAACTGCTTTCCAAGGACAGCCCCAGAAACCTGAGAGCTCTAAGCACAAGAAGAACCAAAAACAGACTTAGCTGCCCTTCTTGCTGAGCCCCAGGTCATGAAACATCCACTTGTTTTTTAATGGATGAATCAATGATCTATTTACTGAGTATCTAATATATTTTAGTCATTTAGTCTAGAAAAACCTCTGTCACTGTACTGTCACTGTCATCCCATTGCTCATCGATTTGTCTGAGCGGGCACCAGTAACGTCTCGCATTGAGAGACTTATTGTTAACTGTTTTTGGCATATCCAATACACATGGGTAGCTTGCCAAGCTCTGCTATGCGGGCTCCATACTCTCGGTAGCTTGCTGGGCTCTCCAAAGAGGGGCGGAGGAATCGAACATGGGTCAGCCGAGTGAAAGGTGAAAGCCCAACCGCTGTGCTATCGCTCCAGCCCCTAGAAAAGCCTAGCAAGAAAAAGTCACTACCTCCATGAAAGCTATATACTAGGGATAAAGATACAATGTAAACAAGCAAATACACAGTTGTTATGGAGAAACTTGGGGCCTGAGCTATAGTACAGAGGGCTGGGCAGTTGCCTTGCACATGGCCAACCCAGATTCAATTGCCAGCATCCCATAAGGTCCCCCAAGCACCACCAGGACTGATTCCTGAGTGCAGATCCAGGAGTAACTCCTGAGTATCACGGGAGTTACCCCCCCCCCCAAAAAAAAAGAAATTTATAGAAGGGAAGGAAACAGTGTGAGACTGTTGGAAGGGGGGTCAATGGTAACAAGAGAAATTCTGAGAAAGTCCAAATGAAAGCAACTAGAGGACATGAGAAATCACGCCTCTCCATATCCTTGGCCCATTTTCCCACAAGGTCATTTGTCCTTCTTTTGTTATTCGTTCTTTAAATGTATCTATATCCATCAGCAACTACTCTCTCTAGTTTGATTTTTCTTTGAATCTTGTGTTATGATCCCCACTTCCCTTCTACCATAACTAAGTCCCAAACTGGAGTTTGAAAACCTGCATAAATCACATGCCTTTTGGACAATGTGAAAAGAGACTATATGGAGTCTGGGGAGATAGCTCTGAGGACTCACATTGCAGACCCACAAACAGGGCAAAGGGCAAAGGACAAAGGCTCCATGGGATTTTGTTAGTCTTATAAATTCCCATTAACAGCAGGCTAGAGGGTAGAAGTGGGGAGGTAGGTGGGAACCTGGGATACTGGTAGAAGGAAGTTGACACTACTTGTTCATACTATCAAAACATAGTATGCCTAAAACTTAACTACAAATAACTTTGCAACTCGTGGTATCTTAATTTAAAAATTAAAATAAAAAATAATACATTTAATCTGCTAATAGAGATTAATAGTATTTCTCAACTTGTTTTTTTCGTTAATTTTTGGCCCATACTTGGCGGTGCTCAGGCCTTACTCCTGGCTCTGTGCTCAGGGATCACTACTAGAAGGGCTCAGAGGGCCATATGGGGTGCTGGGGAACTGAACTAGTGTCTTCATGTGCAGTTTTCCAACCTCTTTACACCTGCCTAGACTGGAAAAATAAAACTATTTGTCAGACCAACTGACAACTAAGTCAGAAACAAAAACCGGTGCAGATCCCGCTGGAAGCCTTTGACTGCCACAAGTCAGAGCAAGGAAGCAGAGCAGGGTACCTGTGGCAGCAACGAGACATGTAATAAATGCAGGCAACTCAAGCACATCAGGGTTCCTCTAGAAGAGGCTGTGGGGGCTGTGCATAGGAAAGGAGAGGGACTGAGCCTGGGTCTGCCACAAGCAAGGCAAGCACTTTACCTGCTATTCTATCTCTTTGGTCCCGATACGATCACTTTAGACCCAGCAAATACTCAATAATAAGAAGTGATGAGTCTTCGTTGGGGAAGACCTATTGCTTTGTCTGTAATAGCTGAACATTCTATATGCAAATCACATTTACTGTATAATTTTTAAAAATTAAAATATACCAATTTTTGCTAAATTCAGACTGAGTAATAGCAGGAGAGCACTTCACTATTACCACCACCACTACGTTTCCACTAGAGCTGGGAGTCTTTCTTTAGTTTGTTCTTGGTTTGGGGGCCATACACTGGTAGTGCTCAAGGCCAATCCCTGCTCTGTGCTGGATGGGAACCATGCTGTGTCAGGGATGAACCTGGGCCTCCTCTGCAGGGGTTAAGCACCCTGTGTTATCCTGATGACCCTAAAGCCTGGATTCTTTTTGGTTTGAAGCTACAACTGGAGGTGCTGATATACCTGGCATGCTGCATACAAAGCCTGAGCTCCACAGTGTTGAGCTGTCTCTCTGATCCCCTAAAGCTGGAATTCTTATCCCAGACTTTAAACTGGATCTCTGAAGCTTTTTTACCCTTTTTATATGCTTCAAAATTTTCTTGATCCATTTTAAAAAATATTAGACTCATTTTCTCCACCCCCTCCACACACACACTTGGGTATTATCTTTTTTTTTTTTTTTTTGGATCACACCCGGCGATGGACAGGGGTTTCTTCCTGGCTCTGCACTCAGGAATTACCCCTGGAGGTGCTCAGGGGACCATATGGGATGCTGGGAATCGAACCTGGGTTGGCCGCATGCAAGACAAACGCCCTACCCGCTGTGTTATTGCTCCAGCCCCAAGCTATTATCTTTTTAAGGGGGCAGTCTTTACTATATATCAGGTATATACCTTAAAAATATTAATTCATTTTATCTCCCTGATCTCTCTGTATTCTTTTTGTGAGCACTATCCCTAACTATGCATAAGAAAAATGAAGTACCACGTCAGAAACTTTTGCCTAAGGTCACACAGCTAGTAGAACCAGGATTCAAATTTAGGTAGTCTAGTCCAAATAATAATTTTTTAAACTTTTTTCTTCTTTCACTGCTCTCCTGCTATTACTGAGTCTAAATTTAGCAAAAATTGGTATATTTACTTTTTAAATTCACAGTAAATGTGATTTGCATATAAAATGTTCAGCTATTACAGATAAAGCAAAAGGTCTGCCTGGTTGTCTCCAACAAAGACTTATCATCTCTTATCACTAAGCATTTGCTGGGTCTAAATTGATCACATTGATAGGAGAGAGATAGTATATCAGGTAAGGTGCTTGCCTTGCATGCGACAGACCCAGGCTCAATTCCCAGCACCCATATGGTCCCCAGACCCACCAGGAGTGATCCCTGAGCATAGAGACAGGAGCAAGCCCTGAGCAACACTGGATATGGCCCAAACCATCACCCCCAATAAATAAAATCAAATACTTATAATAAATAAATTCACACTTTCAACACTTTATTACATTTTTTGGTTTAGTTTATTCCAGTAGTCATGGTCTTGTCTGTTTTTAAAAAAACAAAGAGGACTGTGCTGTCATTAGTTTTGTTGGGGTTGTTTATAGCACTCAAACAAATGTTCTGAGTCAATATGCATGAATCTTATTCTTTTTAATTACTATTTGTCATTCTACAGCATGGGTATACCAACATTTAATCAATCCCTTATAGATAAATGTCACTGTTCTATTACACTAAGCAAGCACACTGTAAAGGAGTATGCTTTCTTAAGCACACACATGTCAAAGTATTTCTCCTAAACAGATTCCAACTAGTAGAGCTGCTGAGTCATAACAGCAAACTTATTTTTAATAAGATCCAACAAATTGCTCTCCAAATTGGCTATGCTAATTCATTCTAGCAGCAGAAGCATTAAAAATAATCAATTTTTTGTCCCCTTTGCCAAGTTTTGACATCATCAAAGCTGATTTCTTAGAATCTAGTGATGAGAAAATTGCTTCTCCTTGTTTTCATCTGCATTTCCCTAATCCTTAATGCCACTGATCATCTTCTCATATTCTTATTAGTCATTTATATTTCCTCCTCTAGAAACTGTCTGCCTCTCCAAGCCCATTTTTCCCACAGGGCCATTTGCCCTTTCTTTGTTATTGGATCTTTATTTGTACCCAAGTTCATCCTTTGTCTACTGCACACTACAAAAGCCTTTTCGCTCATCTACTTCTGGCCTTTTAGCTTTGCTTTATGATCCCCACTGCTCTCCTGCTAATACTGAGCCTGAAAATGGAATTTGGAAACAGGTGTGACCACAGGCCTCTCAGAAGACACTCCCCCTCCTCTCCTCCAATTGGCTCCCCTGAACACTCGCTGAAGCACTTAGCTCTCCACTCTGGTTACTGGTGCCCGGCCATGCCAACTGCCATAAGTGTATCCTGGAAAATGGGGGGATTCATCTGCTAGTCTCTATGTCTCCCACGGGGCACAGCACAGCCTTGTATCTTGTAAATACTGAAACCAAACTGAATTAAGACCACCATTAAAAATCAGAACAACTTGATCTCGAAGATGACTTTATTCGACTCTGCTAGGCTGGTATCATCATCATCAAGCGATGGCTCCCTTCCATTCCCAGAAACAGAAAACAAAAAAAGACAGGAGGTGGGCTGGGACAATAAAATATTAAGCATCCTTCTCCGATGATGTAGAGATGGTTTGTGTGGTTGCTACAAAGTCCAGGAGACAGGCAGATAGGAAGGCAGTCAACCAAACCACAATCATTAGATCTCTGCTGTCCTCTCTGGGACAGGTTTTAGTATTAAAAGGACATTTATTCTCATTAAAGCAAAATTAAGGAGTTTAAAAGGCTTTTACAACCTAAACTCTTCGAACAGGTCAACTCTAACACTCCAACTGACCTTCTGCTCCAACTGCTTGGAGTCAAGTAGCTCCTGTGGTCCCAATTGGCCTGATAACAGACAAGAGGAAAAAACATGCCAGGATGTGGCTCAGCAGAAGAGCACTGGCCTTGCATGTGTGAAGGACCTGGGATCAATCCCCACTGAGAGAGAGACAGACACAGAGAGAGACACAGAAAAAGAGAGACAGAGACAAAGAGAGACAGAGAGACAAAGAAAGATAGAGAGACAGACAGACAGAGAGAGAAGGAGAGAAGAGAAAGACTATTTTTTAAATATTTTTTGTTTGTTGTTGGATCACATCCAGCAGCGCTTAGGGCTTACTCCTGGCTCTGTTCTTAGGGATAACTCCTGGTCGTGTTCAAGGGACCATTTGAAGGGCCAGGGATTGATCCCAGGTCAGCTGGGCAAGCACCTTACATACTATATTTTAAATATATTTTTTCGTAGTTGTAAAATTCAGGTCACACTTAGCTGCATTTGGGGCTACTCCTGGCAGTGCTTGAGGGACCATATGTGGTATCAGGTATCAAAGTTGAATCAGGCACATGGAAGGCAGGAAAGTGCCTTCCTTCTGTAATATCTTCCTGGCAAGCCAGTGATACTTGTATTTGGGGGTTTTTTTTCCCCTTGCATTTTGTTTTGTTGTTTGTTTGTTTGGGTGCTCAGGGCTTACTCCTGGCTCTGTATTCAACAATCACTCCTGACAATGCTTAGGATCAAAGACAGCCTGTTTCTACAGTTGTCCAGGCCCATCCTGGGGAGAATCAAAGAATTCAGCACTAGTCCTTGCCCTAGTACTGACAGGCAAATCACCACTCACTTGGCACCAGGGATTCAAAAGCATTGAGTTTCCTGGAAAAAGGGGTAAATGCAATGTTCAGATCTTCTAACTGGAAGCCTCCACCTTCCTAGGAAACCATCCAACTTCAGCTTAAAACACGGAGGGAGCCTGGAGCAATAGCACAGTGCTATTGTAGGGTATTCGCCTCACATGCAGTCTATCTGGGTTCAATCTTCAGCAACCCATATGGTCCCCAAGCCCCTCCAGGAATTATCCCTGAGCACAGAGCCAGGAGTAAGCCCTGAGCACCTCTAGGTGTGGCCCTAAAACAATAAAAAACACCTGCAGTCAAATGCTGATATTACTAACGCTGGAACATAGGTTTATGCTGGTTCATAAGACTATTCTCCCTACTTTTATGTCTCTAGTTTTGCTTGTGTTTGAGGGGGGAGTTGGTTTGGTTTAATTTTGGTTTATGCCATGCTCAGGACTTACTCAAGGCTCTGTGTATAGGGATTTCACTCCTGGCAGGAGGACACATGCAGTTCTGGGAACTGAGCCAGATCAGCATGCAAGACAAGAGTCCTACCTACTACAGAGATTTTATAATTTTTTAAAAGTTGTAATGCTTGGGGGCTGGAGTGATAGCCCAGCGGGTAGGGCGTTTGCCTTGCATGCGGCCAAACTGAGTTCGATTCCCAGCATCCCATATGGTCCCCTGAGCAACCGCCAGGGGCGATTCCTGAGTGCAGAGCCAGGAGTAACCCTTGTGCACCGCCAGGTGTGACCGAAAAAGCAAAAAGAAAAAAATTTGTAATGCTTGAACTGGAGCAATAGTACAGCAGGTAGGGCATTTGCCTTGCATGCAGCCAACCCGGATTTGATTCCCAGCATCCCATATGGTTCCCCGAGCACTGCCAGGAGTGATTCCTGAGTGCATGAGCCAGGAGTAACCCATGTGCATTGCCAGGAGTGACCCAAAAACAAAACAAAACAAAAAAGTTGTAATGCTTGTCATAACAGAGAACTCACAATTCTTCACAGGAACCCGATCATTCTTTGGATATCGTGTGCAAGTTGCTCATTTCAGAGAGCCATTATGCCCTCTTATAGCACTGACCTGCCCAGAGGCCTTTGAAAGCGAAGAATCTGAAGTCAGACAGACTTGGATTCAAAGCTGGAGTCACTGCTTCCTACCATCTTCCCCTGAGCATATTATTCTAACCTCTCTGAACCTCCGCTTCTCTGCACAGTGGGGAGAGCTACATAACCTACATCATAAAGCTGTTGGGAAAGTTCTGATGAGCTCACATAGGTAATGTCCTTGGCCCAGGATCTGGCATATTAGTGTTCATTGCTCTTTTCCTGGCTGCATTCTCCACCTGGAGCCCAAACAAAGCAGGTCACCTCTGCACTGACAGAAGCTGAGCAAACAGTGCTGAGCACTGGATCCCATGAGAAAACAATGACTTGGAGTTTAAAAATCACAAACATTTGAGGCTGAAGCGATGGTACAGCAGGTAGGGCATTTGACTTACATGTGGCCAATCTGGGTCAATCCATGACATCTCATATAGTTCCCCCAATCACCACCAGGAGTAATTTCTGAGCACAGAACCAGGAATAATCCCTGAGCATTGACAGGTGTGTCCTCTGCACCCCCCAAAAATTAATTAATACAAACATCTGTGATGATCTTAAATACACAATTGCTGCTCAAATCCAAGTTTCCTGGTAACTCCTTCAGCTACACTAATCTTTTGGTGGTCTCTGGTACTGCTGCTCTGAACTGCTGATCTGATAAAGAGAAAACTGGAAAAACCAAAAAAAAAAATGGAAAAGCAATACCACAGAGAATCAAACACCACTCACTCTTTCCCAAAAACGTGTGAGTAAAATCATCCCATGAGGCACAAATCATGCACACAATACAAGAGGTAGAAAGACCCTTCTGTTCTCCCACAGGACAATGTGACTCTTCCCAGGAACCTGCAGCACTATTCTAGTTCCAAAGTGATGAGAAACGTCATGTGATCATCGCAGAGCCCAACATACCTTGTCCTGTTTTCCAAAACATGATTCCATGCATCTGGCCTGACACACCGATGCCACAGACTTTCTGGAGGTGCTCCCGGGGAAGGGCATCCAGGCATTCATTTAGGGCTTGGATGATTTGACTCACATTCTGCTCCCGGCCCTGAAACCAGAAAAGGACACATTAGCAGGGGCACATACAATCGGAGCGGGGGGTGGGGGAGAGGAGTCCAGAGGCATCTAGGGATTTTCTGGGTGGTGACTATACAACTAAGTCCTCCCCCACCCCCAGCCACTTTCTGGGACCTGCTGGCTGACCTGGACAAGAAACAGCATTGAGGGTCTCCACCACTCCCAACGGGGCCAGAGGAGGGATGTGGCTGCACATCTCACTCTCCAGGTGCTGCTGCAGGGATGGCTCAGATTCTGCCCTCCACTGTGCCCTCCTCTGTATGAGCTGAGAAAAGCACTGCTCGTGACCTCACGAACCGTCAGTAACTTCAACAGTAGGCAAACAAGAAATTTTCAACTTGGGGCCAAGGAAGGGATCCAGCAGTTGCTAAAGCAACTGCCTTGGAAGAACACCTGTGGAGGGTGTGGTGTTGGAAGGTTTGTGCAAGACACCCTTTCATTAACAATATTACAAATCACAATACCTTAGCACTGTAGCACTGTCACTGTCATCCCATTGTTCATCGACTTGCTCGAGTGGGCACCAATAACGTCTCCATTGTGAGACTTGTTACTGTTTTTGGCATATTGAATATACCATGGGTAGCTTGCCAGGCTCTACCGTGCGGGCAGGATACTCTCAGTAGGTGGCCAGGCTCTCCGAGAGGGACAAAGGAATCAAACCCGGGTTGGCCACGTGCAAGGCAAATGCCCTACCCACTATGCTATTGCTCAATGCCTAGGTTATTTAAATTTTTCATAATTTTAAGTGCTTTTTTTTTAAAAAAACTTTGGGCTGTGAGACCCCAGTGAGGTCTATGTGCACTGAGCTCAGTCGTGTACTGGCTCTCTGGCACCTGGAGATGGCAAGGGTATAAACACCACACTCAAGGTATGTTCAAGCGTCACAACATAAGTGCATTCGCCCCCTAGTGGGCAGGTTCAAGCACCAAGGTCAGGAATGAGGCCCCTGACAAACACATGTATGATTGCTGTATGGAGAGAGCACAATAAAGAGATTGACAAACCTGGTGGGCACATGTGCGACTGTAGTGGTGTGGTGCCTATAGGGATGCACAACCACAGGGACCCCTGGTGACCATCTGGCTGAGTGTGAGAGCATTTCAACCAGATTTTCCTCATCCCCCAGTCACTGAGCTCCACAACTAAATACGCAAGCACCACAGTCAAATGTGTGTTCAACGCACGTATACATATACATTACAAGAATAACAACAGGGGGCTGGAGCGATATATCGCACAGTGGGTAGGGT
Organism: Sorex araneus; assembly: GCF_027595985.1. Classification (NCBI taxonomy): domain Eukaryota; kingdom Metazoa; phylum Chordata; class Mammalia; order Eulipotyphla; family Soricidae; genus Sorex; species Sorex araneus. The sequence continues at coordinate 190,072,413 of NC_073304.1, read as the reverse complement.
GTTTGCCTTGCACGCGGCCGACCCAGGTTTGATTCCCAGCATCCCATACGGTCCCCTGAGCACTGCCAGGAGTAATTCCTGAGTGCAGAGCCAGGAGTAACCCCTGTGCATCTCCAGGTGTGACCCAAAAAGAAAAAAAAAAAGAATAACAACAAAGGGAAGGGAAGGGGGAGAAAATATTTTTTAAAACAGAAATTTAGGTTCGCTCACCGCCTCTTTAAATCTACAAAGTTCCTGTAAGAGACTAGGAATATGATGCCCAAATCACACCCTATCCCAGTAGATGTCTCTAAGTTTGGTACCCTAATAAAATCAGTAACAAAAAATAGGAACTGAAAAGTAACCCAAATGACATCGCTGTTTTTCTTGATGAAAAGTGAATTTTAAAGTGGGAAGATAATTAAATATATGTCTTTAAAAGAGTCATCCTTGGGGGCTGGAGCGATAGCACAGCGGGTAGGGCGTTTGCCTTGCACGCGGCCGACCCGGGTTCGAATCCCAGCATCCCATATGGTCCCCTGAGCACCGCCAGGGGTAATTCCTGAGTGAAGAGCCAGGAGTAACCCCTGTGCATCGCCAGGTGTGACCCAAAAACCAAAAAAAAAAAAAAAAAGAGTCATCCTTGTGTAATATTTATTTGATTTGGTTTTAATTAGGACAGAGGGGTAGTGCACCTGGTGGTGGTGCTCAGTGATTACGCAGTGGCAGAGACGGAACCCCAAAACAGGGAGAGTTTAACATGTGAAGGGCACCCTCCAGCCCTTTGAATCATCGCCCCTGCCCCGGTGTAAGTAATATTTGTCCCTAAGGAATTCAGAGACATTTGGTAATTTAAGCAAATTTATACGTTTAAGACAAGTTGGAGGACTGGAAAGAGAGTTCAGCAGGTATGGCGCTTGCCTTCCAGGCGGCTGACCCAGGTTCGATCCTCAGCACCCCACATGTTCCCCTGAGCACTGCCAAGAGTGAACCCTGAGCACAGAGCCAAGAATAAACCCTGAGCACTGCTCCGTGTGGCCCAATCCTCCAAAGAAGAAAGAGAAATTGTCGGGGCTGGAGCAATAGCACAGCGGGTAGGGCGTTTGCCTTGCACGCGGCCGACCCGGGTTCAAATCCCAGCATCCCATATGGTCCCCTGAGCACCACCAGGAGTAATTCCGGAGTGCAGAGCCAGGAGTAACCCCTGTGCATCGCCGGGTGTGACCCAAAAAAAGCAAAAAGAAAGAAAGAAAGAAAGAAAGAAAGAAAGAAAGAAAGAAAGAAAGAAAGAAAGAAAGAAAGAAAGAAAGAAAGAAAGAAAGAAAGAAAGAAAGAAAGAAAGAAAGAAAGAGAAATTGTCCTAGGTTGCCTTTATAATGCCAAATTAGCATGAGAAATTGAGTCATCCAGCTATGCTTCCGCCTCTCTCTCACGCCAAGTCAGACCCTACTCCGCCTTCATTCCATCCACAACATGAAATAATCATTCTCACATACCCCGATGCCCCAGTTTTAGAGTACTAAAATCCTCTGTGGAAAATTCGAAGCTCCAGAAATCCTTATCCCCTGCAAAGCAAGGACTCTAAACCCCCAAGCACGGAATCCAGATTACGTGGACATGTAAACAGCAAAGTTCTGGAGAGTGGAGCTCGCCTCAGAACACCAAAGTCTCTGGCTGAAAGGCCTTTGAGGACCACCTATTTCACCTATAACAAATTAAGGCCCAGAAGAAGCATGTGCCCCAACCTTTGGAGCTCTGTCCCCATAATTTCTGTTTTCAATTAACTGAGTATACAGCTGTCTCTTTCAGGAAATGTGTAACAGACTCCAGTTCAGAGGATCCATAATCTTTTCCCAAACACACATGTCACAACAGAAGCCACTGTGGTGTAATTCTCCATTCCCACACTACAGCACTCACAAGACACAAAACTATTCTTTTCATCTTTCTAATATGTCTATTGCCTTTCTCCCAAAGACTATGTGTCCTGGTGTCTTTATTCTGCAGTTTCTTAGCCTTTGGGGCAGGGGGACATTGCTGCCCAAGTGTTTAAAATCCTCAGTCCCTATTCTGGCCCCTAGAGAATGAAAGTGGAGCAGTTAGACCTGGTTCTACCTTTTCATTTCCACTCTGCCCTGAGAACAGAGCGAATTCAGAACTTTCTGGACATGCTAGGCGTGTGGAGCCGGAATGGAGCAAAGAAAACCAAGGGAAAAGCAGCTAGAGCCCGATTCTGCTGGGGCTTTCCCGAGGAAAACCCAGACTCTCCCCGAGAAGAAACTGAACCCTAAATTTGAGGCCAGGTGTGAGGAGCCGGGTGGCCTGAATGTGCGTGTACACGGGCGGGCAGGTCTTGCAGACTAGGGTACAGAAACCCAAGGGCAGAGTTCTGGCACACAGAGCCGCGATCAAGGTCCCCGGAAGAGGCCAGAAAGTGGGGTGATGGGTGTCAGCGAGTAAGCTAGCTCCTGGGTGGAAGGGGGAGCTGCAGCAGACCGCAGCAGGCAGCTGCAGGCCGGGAGCCTTCTCTAAGGGGGTTCGGGAGGCTCCTGGAGGCGGCGCGGCTCTGGGGCGCTGCCTCACCTGGGGCTCGGCCGCCGCGCTCTGGGCTGCCGTCTCGGCCCGCGCAGCTCGAGTGCAGCTCGCCAGTACCACGAAGCCGGATGGGTCACCCGGCGCGGCCTCCACCAGAGCCGCCTTCACAGACGTAGTGCCCAGGTCGATGCCGAGAGTGACAGAACGCGAAGTCATGACAGCTGGGACCCTCGCGGCGTGCCTCTGAGAACGAAACGCCCACTCCCGCGTCCTTCACCGGTCCGGAGGCGGGGCTTCGTAGGACGCGCCGTCAGCCACAATCAATATGGCGGTTCCCGTCTTCGCATTGGTGGAAGGAAGCAGAGTCCCGCCCCATGGCGGCCCGCTGTCGACTGAGAGGCCGGGGAAGGCGGGTCCTGGAGATCCCGCCCCGTAGATCATTAAGTTGCTCAAGAATACTTGCGCACAGGTCCTGGGATATCCCAGAGCCTCTGTGTCCTTAAGAGTGACTTAATTCCAGCCCACACCCGAGTCCCCTCTTCCTTGCCAAGGCTCCTGTATCCGACAGCCTCGCCCAAATTGTCCCGCAAGACCCGCGAAACTACAACTCCCACAGTGCATCGCGCCGAGGTCTACGCTCGGCGAATCACGTGCTCAGGTCAGGTGGCTTCTGGCCCGCCCTCCCTCAAATCTAGCCTGCCACAGCGGCACCTCCTGCGGGACCCGGGGTGGCTGAGAGCGGCTGAACTGGAGAGCTTTAGAGGTAAGTCAGAGACGACGCGGCCCCGACAGCCTCCTCCTGTCCCATTTCCAGGTCGCCTGTGAGGCCGAGAGACGCGTACAGCAAAGGGACCGGGAAGGCTGCCGCTCTTGATGCCTCTGTAGCCGCGCTAGGGTCCCAGCCCCTGCCACCAGCCCCTGACAGGTTGACGGATCCGGGACGGGGGGCACTGGGCTGCCGAGAGAGGTGATGTGATTGCTGTATAGTTTGCATCCGTGTCGGAGCCCCTCTGGTGCTGCAGCTGTTGCCTGAGTCTAGGCTGGGCCACGGAGTTTGCAGATTGCTCTGGACAGGACGGACGGTTGCGAGAGCACCGTTCAAGGAACCAGGAACTCCTGTTGGCGTCCTGCGCGCCACTCTGGTTTTCAGGGGACTAGGCAGTCTAAGACCTTGCCCTGCCGCCCTCAATTTTCTGACCCGAGGTAGAAAAGACTACTGCGCCCTACTTTCTTTCAGGGTATTGAGAAAAATAAACTTAAAAAAAAATTTTAAGATAGCTCTACGTGAGTCCTGGCTCTGTAGAGGTTGCGGGGGTAGGATCAGTCAACCCAGGGTATCCAGAGACAGGCATTCCACCAGGGAGCTCCATCCCTGGCCACTCAATTTGCGTTATTTCTCAACGTTTTATCACCTCATCATTACCACCACAACCGTGAAATTGTAGCAGACTCTTGCTTTCCATTCCATTGCTTTTCAGATCTATGAGATCAGGGTTTTTTGTTTTGTTTTGTTTTGTTTTAACTATTCCTTTTTGCACGTTGGACATTTGAAGCCCAAGGCAGAGTAAATAGTACTAGGAGTCAACTTAAAAATGAGGACTACATGGCCTAGATCTATAGCACAGTGGGTAGGGCGTTTGCCTTGCACGTGGCTGACCCGGGTTCGATTCCCAGCATCCCATATGGTCCCCTGAGCACCGCCAGGAGTAATTCCTGAGTGCAGAGCCAGTAGTAACCCTTTGCATCGCCGGATATGACCCCAAAAGCAAAAAATATGTATAAATTAATTAATTAAAAATGAGGACTTCAGACCTAATCTTCTGTAGCGTGTCACAGGCACACATATTCCTTTTTGGGTTTGGCGGGTTTGCTTTTTGGGTGTTTTTTTGCAAGGGGTAGTTTTTGTTTTATTTTATTGTCACACCCAGCATGGCCCAGAGCTGACTCTTGGCTCTACATTCAGGGATCACTCCTGGCAGGGTCAGGAAACCATATGGAGTGCCAGGGATCAAACCTGGGTGGGCCACATGCAAGGCAAGTGCAAGGAGCTGTACTTCTGCTTCTGCCTGGGACCCTCATCACTTGCTACTCTTTGTATCACTTCCCCAAAAGAAAGAGCTGCACAACTGTCCAAGTTGTGGGACAGTTAACATAATTCACTGGGCTTCCTGACAGAGGAACTGTTGCAATAGATGCCTGACCCCAACTTGCTCCTAGGAGGGAACAGGAATGGGCCGCTCTTCCTGAAGCAGGTGTCCTGTGAATACAGATACAAAATTCTCCCTTTCTGTCTTATAGCTTTCATGAGATTCTAGTTGCAGTATATAATTATCCATGTTATTTTTCCCTTTTTATTTCATATAGAGCCACACCTCACCATATTCAGGGCCCTGGGCCACTCCTAGTGGTGTTCAGGAAGTTGGGGAAGGGGATCATGCAGTGCAGGGGTCAAACTCAGAGCCTCGAACAGGCTTTGCATGTGCTCAACCACTTTAGGTTCTCTCTAACCCAGACTTATATTTTTTGAAGGTGGGGGATTGTGGGGGAGCACGCTCAGCAGTGCTCAGAGATTACTCCTGTCTCTGCAATCAAGAATCACTCCTGGCAAAAAAAAAGGAGGGGGGTCTGGAGCGATAGCACAGCAGGTAAGTTCAATTCCCAGCATCCCATATGGTCCCCCAAGCACCGCCAGGAGTAATTCCTGAGTGCATGAGCCAGGAGTAACCGCTGTGCAATGCTGGGTGTGACCTAAAAAGCCAAAAAAAAGAAAAAAGAAGAAGAAGACTCATTCCTGGTAGTACTCAGGGGACTATATGGAATGCCATGGATCTATATGGGCTATGTGCAGGGCAAGCGCCTTTCCTGCTGTACCATCTCTCTGGCCCCCATTGTACTGGACTTTCAGATTCTGGATCTGCCCTAACAACTTTCCTCCAACATGTTTTCATCTTTAGGGCATTTTGTTGACCTCATATTTGCGCTCCTCAGACTAGATTGCACGCCCTGTGGAATGAGAGAGGAGCTGATTAGGTCTCCTTCTATATCTGATTTTTCAAGGACAATTCTGCCTATTCTGCCCTGGGGGAAAAAAACAAACCCCCTAACTCAGGCATGTGTGAGAAGCAGGAGTGGCAAGAGTGAAAAGGAGTCTCTACATAGATACAGAACAGTTCTGGTTCTGTGCCATGGAAATGCAGCATTCAGGATGTAACCCCAGAGGAAGCCAGAGAGTGGGGAGGTCAGTGCCAGCAAGGAGTGGGAAGAGGCCTGGCAGACCAGCATGCAGGGCGACTGACTGTTGGAGAAGCGGGTAGCTGGGGTGTTTTGAGGAGATGTCTCTGAGGGGGGAGAATGTTAGAAGTCTTTCTGACTTTATTTTTAGTTCACACCTGGTGATGCCTTTTTTTTTTTTTGAGGGAGTTAGTGTTGGAGCCCCGCTCAGCAATGTTTAGGGGTCACTCCTGACTCTGCACTCAGGAATTACTCCTAGTGGTACTTTGGCAACCATAGGTGATGCTGAAGATCAAACCCAGGTTGGCCGCATGCAAGGCAAACAACCTACCCAGTGTTCTATCTCTCCAGCCACCCTCTCAGGCCTTTTGAGAAAACAAAAAGTAGTTGGAGCTGGAGTGATATAGTACAGCAGGAAAGGCACTTGCCTTGCACATGGATGACCCTGTTCAATCCTCAGGCTCCCAGTGTTCAATCCCTGAACACTACTCGCAGTGGTTGCAAAGTGCAGAGTCAGAAGTATCACCAGGTGAGGACAAAAAAGAAAAGAGAAGAAGAGTGGGAGCAGGGGTGTTTATACGCAGAGCTTTCTTAGCTCTCCTGGAGCTCATAGGAATCCTCAAGGGCTGGTAGGCCTGGGAGGCTCTGAGCACTGTAATATCTGCAGAACAAGTTCCAGAATGCTCACTGCCCAGCCTGGCTCCACAGGTCACCTGCTGTGTGTGGGGGTTAGAGATAGGCAGCAGTCGGCCTTCCTGACTAAAGTAGTGAGCTAACCCATGGGTGACTAGGCCTTGGCCTTTACTGGCTCCCCCTTATCCTTTTGTCACCTCTCTGCCAGTCCTGAAGAGGTGACACTTGTCAAAAGAAAAAGTGTTGAGAGGCTGGAGAGATAGTACAGCAGGTAAGTTGCTTGCTTTTTGCATGGCTGACCTGGGTTCAATCCTGGCACCCCATATGGTCCCCCAAGTTTGCCAGGAGTGATCCCTGAATGCAGAGCCAGGAGGAAGCCCTGAGCACGGTCAGGTGTGGCAAAAAAAGGGGGGGGGGAAGCCTTGGGTCAGAGAGACCACACAGCAGGTAGGGCACTAACCTTACACATAGCCTACCCTGATTCATTCCCCAAATCCCCAGCATCCTATGTGGTCCCCCAGTACTACCAGGAGTGATCCCTGAGTTCTGAACATTCACAAAGTTTGGCCTCAAAACAAACAAACGATAAACAACTAAGGTCCAGTTGTTGATTTTAACTGTTAGACTCATCCTAGCTCAGGAAATGGAATTTATTTTCTTTAGGGAGGGGTTTTGGTATACACCAGGTGGTGCTTGGGTGCTACACCATACACCAGTGCTCCGGCTCTGCTTATGGTAGTTCCCATGGAACCCAGCCTCAGCACACACTCCAGCCTAGCGAGCTAGTTTGTTGGCCCAAACTAACCATCCTAAAGGCTTGTAGATTTGCAAAATCAAATATCCAGTCACAGGGCCAAGGATGTAACTCAGCAGTTGAACACTTGCCTTATCTCTGTGAGGCCCTGGGTTCAATGCCTGACACCACAAAGGGGGGAAAATCTGATTAGAGTCTTAGTAACTCTGTTTGTCAAAAAAGAGCCCCCAGCCAATCAAACTGCATTCCTTCTTTCTCTTAACTAGGGATCAAGGAGCAGTTGAAAAGAGAAAAATACAGTGTTTGTCCACTTCCTTAGTATGGAAGTGGACAACTTACACAACCCACTTAGCCTTTCTGATCCCATTTCCCCAGGTTGCCAAGACAGATGAGTGCTCCTTAGGTCCCCACTCTAGGCTGGTGATGCAGAGCCCATGAGGTCACAGGTGACAGGGAAGTGCTTTATGAGCTGTAGAGCCCTCCCCACAGATGGTTCAACCTAAACTTTGCTTGCTGTTTTGTTTTCTTCCTAGTTCTTCAAGGTTGAGAACATGATAAGAAGGTGGCTGATTATTTTCATTCTTTTTCCCCTGATGCTCATAGAGAAATGTGGTAAGTTTTTGAAATGGGTCATTAGAGCCAGAAAGATGGCTCAGTGGACTGGCACACATCTCTGCTTGCAGGAGGCTTAAGTTTGATCCCTGACACCTCATAGTTCCCCCAAGGCACCAGCAGGAATATCTCCTGAGCACTATTAGATAGGACCCCAAAACTGAAAAGAAAAAACAAAAGAAGCAGAAGTAGATAGTCATTCTTTCTTTCTTTTCTTTTCTTTTTTTTTTTTTTTGGCTTTTTGGGTCATACCCAGCCATGCACAGGGGTTACTCCTGGCTCATACACTCAGAATTATTCCTGGCAGTGCTCAGGGGGCCATATGGGATGCTGGGAATCGAACCCGGGTCGGCCGCATGCAAGGCAAACACTCTACCCGCTGTGCTACTGATCCAGCCCCAGTCATTCTTGTTGAGCAATTAGCTACCGTAAAATCAATTGTCAGTCTGACCTCTTTACACTCAAGAGTTCTTGTCTCTAATGCAACTGGTAGAGCATTAACCTTACATACAGCTGAACTAAGTTCAATCCCCAGACCTCCATATAGTCCCTTGAGCCCCCTGGGAGTGATCCTTGAGCGCAGAGCCAGGAGCAAGCCCTGAGTGTAGCCAGGTAGAGCCAAAAATAGAAAAGGCTTTTTTTCTTTTTAGGGGCTGGAGAGATAGTACAACAGGTAGAGCACTTGCCTTACCTGTGGCTGAACTGGATTTGATCCCCAGTATCACCACCAGGAGTAATTTCTGAGTGCAGAGCCAGGAGTAATTCCTGGGCATCTCCAGGTATAACCCCCACCACCATTACCACCAAAAACAAAAAAGAGTTTATGCCTGGGGCCAGAGATAGTGCAGCAGATAAGGCACTTGCCTTGCATGCAGCCTGCCCTGGTTCAATCCCTGACACCCCATGTCCCCTGAACCTCGCCAGGAGTGATCCCTGAGCACTATGGGGTATAGCCAAAAACAAAAAAAAAAAGTTGGGGATTGTCCAAACCACATGTACCTGCCTTTTGGGGGACCTGAGGGTGTGGGAACTGGAAGCTTTTTCTCCAGCCCTATATCACCACCTTGAGTGTATCTGCCTGAGGAGCTCCAGCAGTCTGGGATCATAGCAATAAAGAAGGGCAGTGTCCCTGCCCTGAGGCCCACAGATGAGCTCTGAGTCCTGGGAGTCCCTTCTGGGGAGGGGCGGTGGCCACCTTCCGGCTATTCTGCTAGGCCCAGACCCCTTCCTCAGAGAGGGATGAAGGAATAGAGTGCAGCAGCCCAAACAGGACTTAGGGGCCTCACACACACACACATGTTGACAGAAAGCACCTCAGGGCTCCTTCATGCTTGTGAGGCCCGAGCTTTAGAGCAGAGCCTGCCAAGGTCTGGGTCATTCCAGCTATTCTCCCCCTACCCAAAACATTGTTCAAATTCCTTCCATAAAACGCTTCTCTGCCTCAAACTCTAGGACACCTTGGATTTTGATCTTTGGCTTGCCCTTATCAAAAATCAACCACACCTTGAAATCCCTTTCTCAGTGTTTCAAATGACCCTGTCTATAAAATGACAAACAGATCCTGTGAACGTGGCCCACGAGCCATATACACAGTGCTGCCCGGGGACAGTTAAAGGCACTTTCTTGAGAGAGCAGTGGTCATTGGATCGATCCCTCCAAGCTTGTGAAGCAGTCACTGTTTGCTTTACACCTGGACGTAATTTCTGAGGAAAGAAAGGTGCTCTGGGACATGAACCCCTGTGTTTGCCGATACAGAAGACAGAACCCACGCAAACTCGCTGTGCTGAATTTTGGGAGTAAGGTATAAGTGTGCAAGGATCACAGACATACATTGGCAGATTTTTTAAAAAGCTGGGACTGGAGAGTTTAGTAATAGTTTAGAGAGTTTAGAGTTTTGCTTCGCACACAGCTGACCTGGGTTCAGTCCCTGACACCCCCACATTAGTGATCCCTGAGTGCGGGGCCAGGTGCAAGCCTTGAGCACCACCCCAAGAAGGCCACAAAACAGAACAAAAACCTTCATTAGTAACACTAGTGCTCAGTTCTAGAGAAAAACAGATCCAACCACCACTAACTCAATTATCAGGCTCAAAACCTGCCCCAAAGGGGCTGGAGCAATAGCATGGCGGATAGGGCGTTTGCCTTGCACGCGGCCAACCCAGGTTCTATTCCAAGCGTCCCATATGGTCCCCTGAGCACTGCCAGTAGTAATTCCTGAGTGCAGAGCCAGGAGTATCCCCTGTGCATCTCCAGGTGTGACCCAAAAAGAAAAAAAAAAACCTGCCCCAAAGTCACAGGGCTAGAAAGTAAAAGACGAAGCCTAAGTGGGGTCCCTGCTCAGTTCCCTTCTTAGTCTCCTGTCCTTATGGAAGAGGAGGAGGAAATGCCAGTGAAGTCACTGAGTTTCCGCTCTTCCTGTCCTCTGGGTAGTGATCTGCAAGACTGTGGCTCTGGTGATCGGCCTTCAGAGTGTTTGTTTGGGTGCTTAGGGGGTAATGGGAGGGGAAGCCTTGCCTCATGCTTGCAAGGCTTGTGCTATGCCCCTGGGCCAGATCCTTGGTCCCCACTTTTGGAGTCTTGTCCTGTCTTCCTTGGGTGAAACTTCCAGAACAGACAGGCTGAGGTTTGAATTCTGCCACCATCATGTCTAAGCTGTGTGTGCAAGACACTTTCCTCTTAGAATTCTATTTATATCTGAAATAGGAACCGTAAGACCCTCTTCTCACAACTGTGACAACCAGGGAATGGGACTTGGCAGTTTAGTGCAGAGGTCAGGATGGCACAAAGTAGTAAGTGCCAGTAAGTAGTAGATGAAAAACCAGACTTCCCTGAAGAAAAACTGGAGGTGGTCTCATTAGAATGTAATGGGGTGTGTGTGCAGGGGGGTAAGGGGGGTGAAGATATAGCCCAGCAGTAGAGCACTTGCCTTGGATGTGTGAGGCCCTGGATTAAATTTCCAGCACCATCACAAAACATAAGCAAACCAACAAAATCCTTGTTTGGGTGCCAAGCATGTGACTTAAGTGGTAGAGTATATGCCTTAAATTGGCAGGGGGAGCTTATGTTTTTGTTTTGTTTTTAGTTTTTTTAGTTTGGGGGCCATATCCAACTGTGCTTACTCCTTGTCTCTGTGCTCAGGATCACTCCTGGCAGTCTCGGGGGTATATATATCGAATGCCAGAGATTGAACCTGGGTGCAAGCCACATGCCCTACCCCCCGCCCCATACTATTGCTCCAGCCCCTGCAACGCCTGGAGTTTAATCCCCAGTACCACAAAATATGGCCATGACAGCCTCCCGAATACCCCAGGCCAGGCCAAGTATTGCCAGGAGGGACTCCACACACACAGAAAAACATCTCATTTGGTATTTCTGATGTGTCCAGAGATTCCTGCCACAAGGGGAACTTTAATTGTATACCCTTTTCTAGGGGTATAATGGCAGCTTCCCGATTGCCTTCCATTGTTGGCTAAACAGTGGCTGGAAGTTTCACACCCTGCAAGGATGGTTGCCAGAGTTAGGTGGCTGCGTGAGGAGACACAGCTTCCTCTTTTTTTCTTGGGTTTTTTTTTTTTGGTTTTTGGGCTTTGTTTTGTTTTGTTTTTCTTTTGGGGTCACACCCGGCAATGCACAGGGGTTACTCTTGGCTCTGCACTCAGGAATTACTCCTGGTGGTCCTCAGGAGACCATATGGGATGCTGGGAATCGAACCCGGGTCGGCCATGTGCAAGACGAATGCTCTACCCGCTGTACTATTGCTCTAGCCCTTGCTTTTGGGGTTTTGTTTTTGTTTTTGTTTTCACTTTTGTTGGTTTTTTTTTTTTAACGTGTTTGTTTTTAGGCCATGCCCAGCAATGCTCAGGACTTACTCTTGGCTTTGCAATCAGGAACCACTCCTAACAGTGCTGGGCGACCATCTACTGGGTCTGTCACATTGCAAGGCAAGCGCCCTACTGCTGTACTATCTTTCCAGCCCCCAACTTCCTCTCTTTCAAGATGCAAAGGCAGTGTTGACAAGCTCATTTCCTGGTAGGACAATGAGTTTGACTCCAGCCAAACCAGAGGGTACTGCACCCTCCAGTTCACAAGAGTGAGCACCCTGAGGCCCAGCAGCCCCCTGCGAGGACTCACCCAACAGAGAGTCTCCTCCGTTTCCATCCCATAAACCATGGAGAAGGGGTTGGTGCGGGAGGCGAGGGGTAGCGCTTAGGGTGCCCTGCCTTGTCATATACCATCAGTGAAGTACATTGAGCCCTGGAGGAAAAAAGAAAACCAGGGGAGTAACTCCCGGACATAGAACCAGGAGTAGCAGAGAGCTGAGCACCACTGGGTGTACCCCCCACCAAAAATTATATAGATAGAGATAAAAATATATAGATAAATATATAGATAAAATATACAGATATATAGATAGAGAATGGGAAAGCAAAGAGCACATGGATTACGCACTCACCCAACCACAGCTTCAGAGGACCTGGGGACCCCGAGGTGCAGGTGGCCGCTGGCTGCACTTTCATTGTCCCTGTCTGACCTCCATCTTAAAAGGGTCGTGCTTCCCTGGTGTGCCCTTTGTTCCGTTCTAGGTCAAGAGCAGCTGTAGGGCCCCTAAGCTGTGCTGGCTCTTAGCAGAGCCTCAGAATGGTACATGTGAAAATGAGGGGCGTGAGGGGCAGGGGGAGGTAGGGAGGTGTTCATAGGGGGCAATTCATTGTCCAAGATGTTTGCAAGGCCTGAGGCCAGCCTCACAATCCACTCCGCACTGAGCCAGGGCCAGGCCAGCCGAGACCATGCCGCTCAGAGAGACCCAGATTGAAGACTTGCAGATGCAGTGCAGTCAGTCTGTGTCCACACACGAGGAGGTGGCAGGCAGGGTGTGGGAGGCTCCTGCTAGCCGAACCAGCCCAAGAGCACGATTCCTGAGCCTGTGTTCCTTGGCAGGGGCTGGGCAGAGGAAAAGAACAGCCAAGGGGCACCTGACAGTGGATTTCAGTTCTCCTGCTTCTGCTTCAGGGGAGGAGGGAGGGTCTGGGAGAGAGAGACCTGGGCAGGCCCTCGGCCGCCCCCAACTCCCAAGACGGTCTTCATCAAGTCCTCAGCCACTTCTCCCCCACGGGTCCCCTGCCCACTTCATACCAGCATCCTGAGTGTGCTGCAGGTGTGCGGAACCCTGAAGGCCAGGAAGTGAAGGGAGGAAGGTGGACAGGTTTGTGGGCCTCTGAGCACACCTGGGAGCAGGGGTGGAGACAGCATAAGCTGCCCACAGGACACAGAAGAGGTCAGAGAGAGGCCGACTCTTGAAGGTATTTGGCCTCCCAAGCTGACTTCCTCCCTCACTCCAGAGGCCTCTTTGTCTTCGCCCAAGTTACCACCTGATGCTTCCAAGAAATTCCCAACACCCAGTATGTGTGCTCCTCAACCTGATCCCCAGTCTCCAGCACACTCAGCTCAGGAAAGGACCCTGGGAATGGTCTGCGCTGGGTTAGTGCAGAAGCCCAAAGGGTTCTTTAGAGAGGTGAGCTGCGCCCCAGGTATTTTCCCAGAGTTCAAAACAGGACTGAACAGGCTCTGTAGGACCATTTCAGCTCCACAAACAGAGGACACCTGCACTTTTCATCAGAAATGCTGTTTCAGAGCCAGAGAGGTAGTATAATGGATAGAGCACTTGCCTTGCCGCTGACCCAGGTTCAATCCCAGCACCCCCTTATGGCCCCTGAAGCCCCACCAGTAGTGATTCCTGAGTACAGAGCGAGGAGTAACCCCTGATCACCACTGTGTATGGCCCCAAAACAAAAAACAAGAACCAAGAAAAAGAATTGCTCTTTCAAGTCCCTTTTTGTGAGTCCAGCTGTGGCTTACATTCCTTCATGACACCTTTTGAGCTCGTTGATCGTAAAAGTTTTGCTATGCAACTCGGTCCCAGATGGTCAGAGCCTGCTGGTGTGGGAGAGGAGGAAGCATCAGAGTTTCTGCTTGGGCTGAGTCTCCAGCAGCAGGAGGGAAATGAGTGGGAAGAGGGCTCTGTGCCCATTCCCAACCATGCCCTGAGCCTCTCAGCACTGTCACGTGCACCCCTAGAAGACAGGGCTTGGCATGAGTCGGGGCTGAGTTGAGATGGAACACTTCCTTGTCCCTGTTATCTCCTCATGGTCCTGAGTTCTCTGACCTAGTGACTCACTGTTGTTTTGGGTTTTTCTAGAGTCCACGGTCAGCTTCACTGCTCCTCCCACTGTGACGCTGGAAGAAAGAAGATCAGCCAATGTCAGCATTGATCTTCAGTGAGTTCTCAGGCCCGGCCTCCTCCTCACCATTGTGGGCTCAGGGCTGATCCGTGGCTCACCAGTCGGTATTTCTAGTGTGATGCTCGGGAACAGAGGCACTGGCCCTAGGCTGCAAGCAGATCTCGGTCTCTGTCCCTCCAAACTCTGAATCCTTACTTTGGGCAGGAGGAACTCAAGCATTGGGGATGGGTTCCTAGGGGAGAGGAGCCTTTTCCCCCATCTTATGATAAGGTCCTTAAGTGACCGGCAGTTTGATGTCAGATTTCAGAGTGGTCCTTCTCAAAGCACTGAATATTTGAGGTGAGCCCTGATAGTCAGTGGGCAAGAACCTGAGCAAATCACCAGTTCTGAGAGCAGATCCCATTGCAGAAGAGACGGGTCTCCATGGGTCCCCTTCCTGTGGCCTTCTTGCTCAGCCTTGTCTGCTCGTGCTGACTGCTGGTTTGGCTGTGAGGGTGCAGCCCTAGAGCAGACTACACAAGAACTCCTGCCTGGCTCCTCGGCTGCCTGCCATGCAGATTCATGTCAGCCATGCAGATTCCCCCAGTGAAGAGCTACAAGCCCAGTCTTTGGTCTTTTTTGTTTTGTTTTTGGGGCACACCCAGCTGTGCTCAGAGTTGACCCTTGGCTCTGCACTAAGGGATTGCTCCTACAGGCTCGGAGAACCATATGTGGTTCCAGGCATTGAACCTTCTGGTCCATGTCCTTTACTGTTTACATTTCTTCCTTTTCTTCACCTGGGAAATCCGATCTCTGGTCCAAGCTTTGATACCAACACTCCTGGGAAGACACGTGTTGCATTCCCTGTTTCTGCCATATTATCCCCTCCCAGCTTCCCACTCCTTTGAACCCTTGAGGGTTTCTGCATTGACTTGACATCACCAAGGCCTTGAGGTTGCCCGGGCTGCCAGATACCTCGCCTAGCTTTCCCAGGACCTGCTCAGTCCTGAGCCTTGTGGAAGCCTTTCTCACCAGAGCAGAGGCCAAGGTGCCATTGACCCTGGCCTCCAGACTCCTCACCCACCTTCCCCACCCACTGCCCGCTTTTCATGTTCTAAGACAGGAAGTCTTAGCCCATGCTAAAGAGACAGAAGCACTGAGGAGGAAGGACTCTCCTCTCTAGCTACTTCCATGCCTTAATTGCTTGGGAAATGACTGTGCCTGTATGGGACAAGGAGGAATGGGGGGAGGGGGGTGGGAGCCAGGGTGTCGAAATCTGAGGGTCCAGCTTCTCAGGAGTTAATCAGACTCTTCTTTCCAACAGGCACCCGTTAAACGAAACCTTGGTGATCACCCTTGAAATCACATTTTCTTCCAAAAATGTTACTATCCTTACACTCCCCAATGAAGTAAGTGACAATTACTCTGGTGTAGGGCGTTTGCCTTATACGCGGCTGACCCGGGTTCGATCCCCAGCATCCCATATGGTCCCCTGAGCACCACCAGGAGTGATTCCTCAGTGAAGAGCCTGGAGTAACCCCTGGGCATGACCAAATGTGACCCAAAAAAATTTAAAAAAAGAAAGAAATTGGGTGCCAGGCAGTCCATGGACATGACATGTAAGCTTTTGTCAAGGTATTTCACCCTAATGCATCACACTTTTTTCATGTGTGACCATGAAATGCCCATTTGATGGAGTTGTGAGGATTAAAAGCAATAACAAGTTTAAAATATGTAAGACTGGGGTAGGAGTAGTAGTACAGCAGGTAGGGTGTTTGCCTTGCACCTGATTTACCCAGGTTTCATCCCCAACATCTCTTAAGGTCCCCTGAGCACCACCAGGAGCAATTCCTGGCATAATCCCTGAGCATAGCCAGGTATGATCCAAAAAGCCAAAAAAAAAAAATTTGAAAAGTAGGACTATACCAAGTACTCAGTAAAATATGATAAATTTTGCTGAGCTAAAATACGATCCCTTAAAATAATCATTAATTTAAAAAATTGTTATACTTGTGCTTTCATTTGCCTTGTAGTTCATTCCAGATTGATCAATTTTCCTACGTAGTTCCAGAAGAGACTTAGCAGCCACTTACAAAAAAAGACATGGTCAAAAAAATCTGCTAAAAATAGTCATGAACCAGAAAAAGACAGGTCTTTGTACTAGCGGTAGTTGAAGTCATAGACATGTAGTTGATGGTAAATGCTTCACAGCTCGCTCTGTGCCAGGTGTGGAACAACCTTAAGCTTTGTGAGCATTATGTCATTCGTAGGAGCCTACAAGGATAGATATTTTCATGACCCCATTTTATATGTAAGCAGGCTGCAACCGAGCTTGAATGACTTGCCTTGACAGGCAGAGTGGGTGGGAGGAAGAAAGCCCAGCCTGCCTTCTCTGGGAGATAAGCCTGGCAGGGCCTCAGGGCAGGGCCATTGCTGGTGGATCTCTGCAAGCTTCTGGAAGGCTGGGATGGAGGCACCCAGTGAGGTCCCAGTTAAATACAGGCTTTTCCTAACAGGTGGTGGTGCCTCCTGGAGTGACACACTCCTCTTTCCAAGTGACATCTGAAAACGTTGGGCAGGTTACCGTTTATCTACATGGAAACCATTCCAACCAGACCAGGTAGGCTGACATCACCCACATGGATGTTCAATGACAAGGAAGGAGAGTCGGGTGCCTGCTGAAGCCCAACTCATTCCTGTCCCAAATTCCTTCCAGCACGAGGATAATCTTCTTGGTGATCCACAGTCACACTGTGAGCATCATCAACCAAGTGATTGGCTGGATCTACTTTGTCGCCTGGTCTGTCTCCTTCTACCCTCAGGTGATCAAAAATTGGAGGCGAAAGAGGTAATCTGCGGGGCTACAGGGGGGATGGTGGGATTTGCTTGAGGGTGGCTGAAGGGGGCTGGGCACAAACACTTCCTCCTCTGCATCTCTCTCTTCGGACCCTTGCTAGAAAGCCGTCCCGTGTGACTTGCATTGCTGTGGGACACCTCTGTGGGACTTGCATTGCTGGGCATTTGGTCTCTTGCCCAGCTCAGCAACTCCCTGTGAAAGCAAAGAGATGGGGCTTCCTTGAGATGTGCAGAATAAGCTGGGACACCAGAGGAGACTCCACCAAATCTGCCTTGCTCTTGGTCCATCCAGCCGTGTCCAGACATGGGATGGGGCGGGAGAGATGGAGCCTTCAGCCTGGGGCCTTAGGCTCTCCCTGCCCCAGTCCTGAGGTTGTGTCCTGGCACAGCAAGGACATAAACTCCCCTGCAGTCACCCTCTTGGGAGCTATTCTGCTTTATCCCCTCCAGGCCCCAAGGAAGCATAAGTCTGCAGAGGGAGGAAGAGGAAAACCAGTTCATAAGAGGGTTTTAATTGCTGGACTGGTTGGCACCAGTGGTGGGGAAAAAAGAGCCAGAAGCCAGTGCTGCCCCTGGGGAGTGCAGGCCGTCCTTCCTGGGCTCCCCAGCCTCCTATCACCACCATGAGCTGCTCTCACCCTCTGCTCTACCTTTTTTGTTTGTGTTGGCTTTGAACCATACCCAGCTGTGCCCAGTCAGGGGCGACTCCTGGCAGTCTGCACTCAGGAATCACTCCTGGTGGGCTTGGGGAACCATATGGGATGCTGGGAATTGAACCTGGGTTGGCCACGTGCAAGGCAAGGGCCTTACCCACTGTACTGTCTCTGCTTTGCTTCTCTGCCCTGCTGCTCCCCAGCGTCATTGGCCTGAGCTTCGATTTTGTGGCCCTGAACCTGGTGGGCTTCGTGGCATACAGCGTGTTCAACATCGGCCTTCTCTGGGTGCCCTACATCCAGGTATGGCACTGCCCACCATCACCCATCACAAGGTGTTCCGTGGCCTGGCCACCCCTCAGCCCTCAGCTTCCCCCCATCCCCCACAGGAGCAGTTTCTCCTCCAGCACCCCAACGGAGTGAACCCCGTTGACAACAATGATGTCTTCTTCAGCCTGCACGCTGTGGTCCTCACGCTGGTGACGTTGGTGCAGTGCTTCATATATGAGGTAAGACGGTGCCTAGCACCCGCCCTGCTGTACATGCCCAGGCCCACACCCACCACCACACACCACCCACACTTGCTGTTTCCAGAAGCCAGAAAGCCTCAGAGGGATATGTGCTCACTGACTCGCCAGCCTCATGTGGGGCAGCCTCATGGGCCACACCCCCATGCTCGGCACAGGGACACCCAGGCCCCAGCTACAGGCATGCGGGCATGAAGGAAACGGTACAGCTGTGGTCAGTATAGTGAAGTTCCTAGGGTGAGAGAGAAGAGGCCAGGGTGGGGCATCCTGGGAGGGGCCTCACAGTGACAGCGGCAGCAGAGAGGGCGCTGGAGAGGATTAGCCAATAGGAGGGGCTGGAGGCTTAGGGCGCTGGGTGGAATTGGCTACTGGGGGCTGCAGTGCCTGGTTTATGAGTCCATTGCAGGTGGTTCATTGGTGGTGCAGCAGGAGAGGCGAATGGCCACGTGCCCCTTGCTGGTTTTTCTTCACCTCCACTGTGAGGCATGGATGCAGGAGGCTTGCTCCAGGGAACAGGAGGGGTGAAAAGCCAAATCCAGAGGTTACCGGGCCGCCAGTGGGTTACAGGAGCAGCCTGGCCTGAGAGAAGGCACCAGGCCCCTGACATGGGTGTGGCCCTTCACTCCTGAGTTAGAGACCCTGAGAGTGAAGAGTGCAGTGGGTGCTGAGGCCCTTGCCCCCAGCCCATCTTCTCCCCTCCCTTGCCTCTCCCCACTTCCTCCTCAGCGGGGCCAGCAGCACGTGTCCCGGCCTGCCATCTGCTTCCTGGTGCTCTCATGCCTCTTCACACTCATCACCTTGATTGTGGCAGCAGTTGGGGTCACCACCTGGCTGCAGTTTCTCTTCTGCTTCTCCTACATCAAGCTCGCAGTGACACTGATCAAGTATTTTCCACAGGTACTTCCAGGGTCGGCCTGCCCGTCACGTGTATGTCAGCATGAGGGGGTTGGGATCTAGTCCCTGGGTGCTGCTCCCCTCAGGGCTGGGGCGAGGAGAGGTGGCCGGAGGGCCGAGCAGAAGCCAGGAGCCAAGGGGGGCAGGGCCAGGCTGCACATCGGCCACCAGCCGGGCCTGCCCTCCAGGAGCCGGGCTCACAGCATGGTGGGCAGAGGCGGCTCAGAGCCCACTGAGCTCAGTCAGAAACCCAGCAGCAACCACCCTGTCACTGTCCCACTCCTTCCTAGTGACGTCAGCTCAGCCCCTGCCCCAGCCTCTATTTCCACTGAGAGGAGGGAGCCCCCCACCGTAGCCTCCACTGCCTGTCTAGAGATGTTTTGTGGGGTCCTCCTGGTGGGCCCTTGGCACTTTGCTCCAGTGCTCAGATGGTCCGATTCAGATCCAGGAGCTGAGTCAAACATCCTCCCCCAGACCCAGAAAGGGCAGCCAGGGCAGGGACAGGGATAAAAGAGCTACCACCCACCAACCCCCACCCCAGAAACTACAGCCTCATTAACCGTCTCCATCCTCGGTGAGAAGGTGAAGAAAAGCCCCTCTGCAGTGTCCCTGGCACAGGGGACCTGTTTCGCTCCCCAGCTCGGGAAGAAGCAGCCCTCCGCTAGATGCAGGCCAATCACCCAGAGGATGAACAGCACCTCATCCTGTCTCAGGAGGGTGGGGGTGCCAGAGTGGGGGCAGTCTGCACAGGGCCAGGTGGAAAGGTGCAGGAGATCCTGCTGACTAGGGCCTGCCCCAGGAGGGCGAGAAGGCTCCAGAGCCCTGTTTGGCCCACTGAGGCCCGAGAACTCACTAACTCCTCCCAGGTAACCTGGCGCCCGTGACTGAGATGCCAAGCCAGGCTGCCAGTCATGGCTCTAAGCCTCCTGGATTCTAGGCAGTTTGGGGAGAGGCTTCACTGGAGAAGGAACATTCTTGTTGCGGACCAGCCACCCAGGAAAGGCTTCATCCCGGAGAGCAGGGCAGGCAGGCTGCAGACAAAGGAGCTGCATCTCACTGTGAGGGGTGGGGTGGGGTGGGGGGGGCGGGGAGGGGCGCCTGTGGGCTGAGCCTGCAGATGAGACCCCCAGAACCCAACCAAACTGCTCTTTGCACAGTGGCCTGTCCAGTCCAAAGGACACGGTGTTCCTTGGTGCTGACCACGCCCCTGGCTGCCCTCGTGCAGAATAGCAGCCTCAGCCCCCTCACTGCTTCCCTCTGTCCCTCTGTCCCAGGCCTACATGAACTTTAGCCTCAAAAGCACTGAGGGCTGGAGCATTGGCAATGTGCTTCTGGACTTCACCGGGGGCAGCTTCAGCCTCCTCCAGATGTTCCTCCAGTCCTACAACAATGGTGAGTCAGCCAGCGAGCCCCTGCTGCCCAGCGGGGTGGGAGGGGCAGGGCTGGGTGGGAGGGGCAGGGCGCCTGGAAAGCCTGGAAATCAACGCTGATTCCAGCTTCAACCTCCCCATCCCCCACCCCAAGTGAGACCCACTGAGGCTCTGTGGTTTCCTGGGGACCTGACCCCCAGGGTCCCCCACCCCGACCCCACATGCTCCAGCAGCTGAGGGTGCAGCCACGTTAAAGCCCGGTTCAGTTCCCTCTGCCTGTTCACAGACCAATGGACACTGATCTTTGGCGACCCAACCAAGTTTGGACTCGGAGTATTCTCCATCTTCTTCGACGTTGTCTTCTTCGTCCAGCACTTCTGCTTGTACAGAAAGAAACCAGGGTATGAGCAGATGAACTAGCACCCAGAGGCCCTGTGTCCAGTCCTGTGTCCAGTCCTGTGCCCTGGTGGGTAAGGCTGTAGTAGGAAGGCGGAAGAAGTGGTCCGGAGCCCTGGGCTGGCTGGGGTGCTGACACCGGAGTAGCACCCTATTCCTCAGAGCCACGGCCTTAAACACACAACAGCCTGTCTTCCTCCAGGACACTCCTGGCCAGGGAGGAGCCTCCCTCCGGGACAGACAGCTAACACCGTTGCTCCAAGATAAAGCCAGATGGCCGCAATCCCTCCCAACCTCCCCAGACGTTTGAGCCCTTCCTGGCCCTCACTGCTCAGGCCTCTGGGCCCTCCTGCATCTTGATGCCTCATCTCTGTCTTCTTTAAGGCATCAGAAAGCACGCACAAGTTGCCAGCCATCCCAGGCAGGACTGGAAGCTGAGGTTGGAGCCAAAGGCCTTGCCCTAAGTGACCACTGCTCCTGGCAGCAACCTGAGAGACTGACCTTGCAGCTGGGAGAGTCAAGGGTGTTTGCTGCTGTCACTGCTGTATTCCCAGAGACCAAGCAGCCCGGTGCTGTGACCGATGGACTCAGAGGTGCTGGTGCTGGTGGCGGGGTACTAGGATATGGGGGTTAGACCTTGGACTCCCGCCTCCGCAGCCCACATTCTCTGAGCTATCAACTCATTCCTGACACTCACTACCTAACAGCTTCCACGACTGCAAGCCCAGGTGGGCAGTGCAGAGCATGGTACAAGCAGTACTGAGACGAGAGGTGCTCAGTGGATGGATTTTGAACTATACCCATGCCCAGCACTTTCTGGATCTTTCGCACACTAACCCCTTATGGATTTTCTGGAATTGGTTTGGTTTGGTATAGTTTGTTTTTTCTGTTTTGGGGTCTTTTTTGTTTGTTTCTTGTATTTTGGCCACACCCAGCAGTGCTGGGAGACAAGGATGGAACCCAGGGCTCCCAGGAGCACAGGATGCACGTCAGCCCTTTGAGCCACCGGATCTCCCTGACCTGTGAGTGCCTTATTTTCTGCCTTCTGAGTCCCTTCACTTGCCCAGAATCCAGGATCCAACGTGAACTTCTCCAGCTGCTCCTCTCACTGTACTTCAGTATAAGACATGCACATATGCCCCGTCCATGCCTTAAAGCCTGTCCTGCCACTGGCGAGAAGCTCCCCTGGAGTTACAGGCCCATCTCTCACTTCCCCAGAACCCTGCGTGAGACTCACCTGTCAGATCAGGAGGCTTAAATAAGGACTTGAGACCACCTTGCAGAGTTCTCTTGGGCTAAACCCGAATCCCTAGTTCGTCTTTCCCACCCAGTCACCCTTGCAGAGGCAGGAGTGGATCCTAGGATGTGCCTTGAACCAGCCTTGATTGAGTGGGTCCCCAACATTTTATATGAGATTAGTGTGAGGGGCCACTCAGTTTTTTTTGTGTTCCGCTCATATTAAGCAGTGCTCAGGGGTTGCTCCTGGTTCTACACTCAGGAATCAGTCCTGGCACAGATTGATTGGGGGACCATCTGGGGTGCCAGGGCTCAAGCCCAGGTCAACCACATTCGAGACAATATCCTACCTGCTGTACTATCATTCCGGCCCCAGAGCCACTGAGTCTTAAACCTGGATTTCCTTCCTTGCTTCACACTCTTGAACATTTGCAGGCTACAGGACATAGCAGCAAGGGCTTGGGAACATGAGACACGTGAGCAGATGCAACGGGCTGTGAAGCCCACTGATGCCAGCTGCCCCAGCACTTCAGCAGGAAGCCTTCTTAGGTTGTACAAGATGCTCAAGACCAGGGAGGTCCCACAGGTCACATCTCTGTACTCCTGAGGGCACCCACTGTGGCTGTGCACACAGATTAGGTGGTCTTTAAGGGCACGCCATCCCTGGCGAGCAGGGGAGACTGGGGGGTAGGTCTTAATTTCCAGATTTTTCATCCACTTGCAATAGATTTTTTTCTTTTTTTTTTTTGGTTGCAATAGATTAACAAATGCTTAGGATCATATTTCTCTGAAACAGGAACTTCAGCCTAAGCCCACAGACCTTTTTTCAGGAGCCTGAGAGTAGGGCCACACTCTGTGATGCTCAGGGTGACCACGAGTCCTGGGGATCTAACCAGGGTAGGACATGTGCAAGACAAGTGCCTTAACCCCTGTACTTTCTCTACCCCATCAATTGAATGTTCTTATGAGTATTAGGGAGGGGTATTCCCCATGAGCCCATTAGGGTCCATGAAGCTTGTTCTGCTGTAAGCTATTCTTGGTTAACTGTGAAGACAGAGGCTCCCGGACCCAGTTCTAGTAAAGCTAATATTCCCAGACGTTCCTAAGATGTGGCTGTAGTCAAGCAGTATCAGGTCGATGTGGAAATAGTCTGGCTTTGTCCGAGAGTGACAGAAACCACTTTAGCCAGCCTTACCAATGCTCTCTGCAGCCCCCCCACCCCCAAAGATCCGGGCCCCACCAAAAACCCCTTGTGAATTCCAGCACTATTTATTAAATGTAAGATTTTAGGTGTGGGGCAGCTCCACAGCTCCATCTCTATGGGCTCTAAAGTAAGGCTTGTCCATTTGCTTGTGAAATGAGAGATATTCAAAAGCAGAACTGGCATCTCCAAACAGTCTAATAAAAACACTTTGTATCAAAGTTGTGATTACAAAAATACAAAAGTTAAACCAACAGGCTTAGAGGAAAGGCAGTCCTAAGAACCACCCTGAAATGGCAGCCTCTAGCCTTGTCTAATGCTGGGGGAATCTGGGGGAGACCAGCGCCCCTCGGAGGAGTGAGGATGTGATGGAGTGAACTGTGTGCCTGTCTGGTGTTCATCCAGGCAAGCTTTTGGTAGTGTGTCGAGCTTCCTCTGGGCAGTGCCGAGAAACACAGGGCACACAGAACTGGGGCACCTGGGCACAGTATGGGTGAGGCCAGTTCACTGCCCTTGCCCAGCTGTTGCCTGGGCACTGCCGGGGGTTGGGGGGGTTGCGAGCCTGTAGTCACTACAAACTGACTAGAACTCAGCTGCAGGTACTCGTTTCCACTCGGTGTCTAAGGGAGAGAGCTGGCCCCGGAGCCTAGGGCCAGTAGGTGCAAGAAAGGAAGAAGAGCTGATCAGGCCTGGGGACAAACGCTGGACCTTCTGTGCTGGGACCCGCAGTCAGCAGAAGTCAGGATGCGGTGCAGAGCCCATGGAAGTGGGGTGACTGCACACAGAGGCGGCGGGCAGGCCGGGACTGGACCAGCGGGCTGCTAGGAGAGCATGGACTGCTGCACGGCCTTCTGCAGTGACTGCCGAGTCACCAGCAGGCGCACCACCTCCTCCGAACGCTTGGTGAGCCGCTTCCGGGCCTGATCGTGTGTGACCATGGTCATGTCCCAGCCGTTCACCTGGCCCAGAAAGAGAACACAGCCCACCTCAGCACTCCACCTCTGCGATCAGCAAGCAGGTGAGATTTTGGGGACCCAGGTCACGTGAAGAGCTGCAACCCTCCGGTCCCCCTCCCCCATCCTGCCCAGGCTGATGTCCCATGGGGTGGGGGTTGGAAACACCACAGCTGAGATACCCAAAGGAAAGAATCAGCTTCCTCTGGAGGCCAGATCAGCCCTGTGGTGAGTCTCCCACAGGGACCCCAGGTCCACAGGGACCCCAGGAGGCAAGACCCTAGCCTCTTTATCCCCTCCGAAGTCTATTACCTGCATGATCTTATCTCCAATCTGCAGCCCTGCAATTTCAGCTGGGCCTCCTTCAGACACCCGTGTGACATAAATGCCCTGGAAAGAGACGGCCCACGTCACTCAAGCCCTGGAGACACAAGACCAGACTTAAGCACAAAGTAAAGCCCAGTCCACATATGCCCAGTCACCTGTCCTTCCCTACACCCAGCCTCCTCCCCAAAGCACAGGCAGTGCAAGAGGGCCAAGGAGATATGGGGAGCCTTGTTCCAGCTACCACCTGGGTTCAGTGTGAGCAGGCCTTCCCTAGGCTAAGACCCTTGCCCCACTGCTACCCCAACCCTAATCATCCCACCAGGTTGTCCCTTGGACCTTCGGACTGAGAGAGATGGGATGCCAGGGATTCAACCTGAGTCAGCCCCACCTGCTGTACTATTGCTGCAGCCCAGCACTGGATTCTTCAGAGGGTCCAGCAGATGGTACAGCAGGTAGAGCGCTGGAGTACAGCAAGTGGACCAGGAAGCAGATCTCATGGAGATCTCAGGAGCCTGGTCTCCCACCCCTCACCTTGTCCGTCTTATCTTCTGAGAAAGGATTCTGGGAAGGATCCTGGTCAATTCCACCTCCAATGCTGAAGCCCAGGATCAAGTTCTCACCTTGGCGCAGCTTGTGAATTTCAACTCTTTGCTGACAAAAAAAATAAAAGAAGTTGGGGTCGACTGTTAAGTATAATCTTAACCAGGAGGCAAAAGCAATAGGACAGCAGACAGGGCATTTGCCTTGCACGCATCTGACCCGGGTTCAATCTCTGGCATCCCATATGGTCCCCCAAGCACCGCCAGGAGTAATTCCTGAGCAGAGCCAGGAGTAACCCCTGAGCATCACCGGGTGTGACAAGCGCCCCCTCCACAGAAAAAGCAAAAGAATAATCCTAATCAGCCTGTCTGTAATAACAGCTTCAGGCCACTAGGGGTCCAGTAGGGTCATGCCAAGGAGCCAGACCCTGGACACTTGTTTAGCTTTAGGGCTGCTAAAACACAACTAGTGATGCTCAGAGCTTACCCTTGGCTCTATACTCAGGGATTTCTCCTGGTGGACTCAGAAGCCATATTGTGGTGCTGGGGATCCAACCCAGGTCAGCTGCATGCAAGGCAAGCACCCTGTCCGTTGTACTATGTACTGGACCCTCCTAAAAATCCAGCTCTTGGCTGAAGCAATAGTACAGCAGCTGAGTCAGGTTGAATCCCTGGCATCCTACATTGTCCTCCAAGCCCAGCAAGGCTCCCGTATGATCCCCGAGTGCAGAGCCAGGAGTAAATTCTAAGAATCATCAGGAGTAGCCCCCAAAACGACAACAAACTGAGTCCAGATGGTCACCAGCCTGAAAGGCTGAGGGGTTGAGATTCAGAACTCAGCACATCAAAAGCACATCTACCTACACAAAACTTCTGTCCCAACCTTTTCCTGTCTGTTAGGTACCACCTTCTGTCTCAGCAACACCTTTTGTCAACTTGTCCTCCAAACCACTTCTGGTCCAAGAGCCAGCTACTATGGCTGCCATCGACCAAAAGAGGAGTCCACCCAGTTTAGGAAGGGTCAGGTTGGTCCTCAGACCAGGCACCTGCTGAGTCCAATCAGATTGCTGAGCCAGCCCCATTGAGGACAAAAACAGACACTTAGGCAAAGTAGAGAACAAACTTTCACAGGAAGTAGACAGAGGCTGTCCTGGCGGAGGACAGAACAAGCAGAGGTTTGAAGATGCTTGGCTGCACGTCCTGGACACAAGCGTTACAGCATAGGATCAGAGGGGCTGTTGCAATGAGACCGAAAATATGAGGTTCTTCGCAGGATGGGGATTCACAGGACTATCCAGGTGATGCTCAGAGAGGCCACATTCCAGGTGTCAAACTGTGGGCCTCACACATACTAGGTTTGTGCTCACAGGAGCCACTCTCACAGCCCTCAAAGTTGAGGGTTTTCACTGAATCACCACAGATTACAAGCTTATGATTGTATCAGGGTACAATGTTTGAGCACCAATCCCTTCACCAATGTCCCCAGCTTCCTTCCTGCCCCCTAACCCCCCATCCTGCCTCTCTGGCAGGCAAAAAGTTGAGTTTTAACAAGAAAAAGTGACATGACCTGACCTGAACCTGAGGGACTTCACAAAGTGGATCATCTGTACCAGTTCTTAAGAGAGGAGGAGAGGGAGGCAGAGGGGGGAACCGGGTGCTTGGTCACCTGACCTTGATTCTAGGCCCACTGGAGCTCAGAAGTTGGGGAGAAGGGGTGATCATGGCCAAGTCTGATGTCAGAATGACTCCTCAGGCACCCAGTTGGGAAAGTACAAACATTGTACCCCTGATACAATCAGAAGCTTGTAATGTGTGATGATTCAGTGAATCAAATAAAAAACCCTCATCGGAGCGTTTTGAGGGTTGTGGAGGTCAAAGGCAGCACGATGTGGAAAGTAGATTGCTCGTGAATGGTGCAGAGCACTCAAGGGCCATACAACCAGCACCTGGACAGAGACCTTGAAGGAGATGCATTTTTAATGGAGTTCCAGGAGCCATACAGGCACATGGGCAATTGGGTGGATGCAGCCCGAGTTCAGAGAATGATTTCATCTTGAGTAACTGCTAGGGTGAGAGCAGGAGCTCTGGAGGAAAATGACTGCATCACCAATTTGACTCCAGGGGCAGAGGCCAGACCATGCCCATGTTCAGACTCAATCCTACTAGGAGAAGAACTGAGAGATCAGAGTTCTCTGGCCATGACAGGCTGCATGGGTCAGCCAGGAGATGCGAGGAGTGAAGGGGACCACAGGCCCAATGTACCTCAACCCTAAGTGTGAGCTCCTCCAACCCTCCACTTCTGTGACACAGCCCTTCCACTCCCTCTGCCCCACCCTCAAGGTCACAGAGTCCAGACCTTAGGGAGTAGGCAAGGCCCTATCACTGCCTCATTATTAAGTCCTGAAGGTAAGGTGTCCCTCTGATTCTTCAACTAAAGACCCTGCTCCCTTTTTACTGTTAAGGAGCAAATCTGGCCCTCCTCTCTGGGGAGGCCAGGAATCTGGAAAGGCCAGGCTCAGGCAGCGAGGGTAAAACTTGAAAGATGTCAGCAGGTCCAGCAATGAATGCCGGCCCAGGCCTGAGCTGTTGCTGTAAGCACGCCCTCACATGCCACCTTTATCAGTGCCTGCGCACCACCTCCACCCACGGCAGGAGCGCCTGGCTGACGTCCTGCCAACCCAGCACTGCCATCTCAACCACTGCCTGCCCCACAGGCATTTCTTTTTCCTTTTCCTTATTACCCAGCTACGCCCAGTGGTGCTTGGGGACACCTGGGATCAAACCCAGGGTTTCCCACAGGAAAGCCGTGTCCAGCAGACATTTCTTCCCAAGGACTAGGACTTCGTGGAGGTGCTCTTTGAGACTCAGTTTTCCTACTTCCAACAAGGAAATTTACCTGCTGGTCCCATCCCGCTGTGCCACTGATTTCCGGGTCTAATGTCCCTGCCGTCCTATTCCCTAACCTGGACAAGGATGTGGCTTGCTTGCCTTGCATGTGTGAAATCCAGGTTCGATTCCCAACACCAGCACCACACAAAAAATGAGAAACTCCCGTTACCTATTGCATCTGCAAGCCAGAGACCCGAGCAGCACCAAAGGGGCCCAAGTATCAGGCGGGGAACCTGAACTTTTCCTAAAAGGCTGGGACAAAGAAAAAGTTTGGAGCAGAACCGAGTCAGCTGTTCTAGCCTTTACTCTGAACCAGGCGGCGGCAAGGAGGAGGGAGAGGGGGGAGGGGAGAGGTCCGAAGAGGCAAGACTGGACAAGAGTGGTGAGCGGCTGCTCGACAGGACCCCGGCCACGGCCACCCCTCAAATCTCGCTCGGGGCGGCGGCGGCCGAAGCAAGGAAGCACTTCCTCATTCCTGAAGCGGCGACTCACTGGCGGACGCGGGGCCGGCGCCCGCCCCCCGCGGCTGCCCCGCTGGGAACACAGGCCAGGAAGGGGGCGCTGGCCCCGACTCCCGCAGCCGGCCTTCCTCCGCAGTGCGCCCTGCCCCGCCCGGCCGACAGCAGCGGAGAGCGGCGGCGGGGCGAGTGCACGGTCGCGGGAGGTTCCGGAGAACCGCGGCCATCTGTTGATTTCTTTGGAGGAGACGCGGCCTCGCTCCCGCAGAACTGGACCAGAAAGCCCGGGATGCCGGGTAGCGGGAAGCGCCAGGTACCGCACTTAATCAACCTGTTTCGGGTGTCAGTTTGCAAAGTGGAGGCAAGTCTAGAAGAGGAGCCCGCGCGAGTGCACTCACCACCACGGCGGTGACAGGCTGGCCCGGGATGTAGGACATCTCGACGCCAAGCTGGTGAGCTAGTAGAGCCAGCGAAGCCCGCAGCCAAAATCCCCGCGGCCGCGCCCTCCCCGGTTAACAAAGGCTGTCCGGCTGGGCCCGCCTCCTCATGAATAAGTAAATGCTTCCAGCCAATAACCGGCCGGAGCGCCGTCGGGCTTTCGGAAGTCTCCGTGCGTGCGTCGGAAAGCGGGGAGGGTGTGGTATCTCGCCCGACGGGCCGACAGCGCATGCGCCACGCTGCGGGAGCGCGAGCTCGGCGCCTGCGCAGCCGCGGGCCTCCCAGCAGCCTCCAGCGCAAGATGGCGCTACGGGGGTCTCCGCGCCCGGCCGTCTGAGGGGACACGAGCGACCGACCGCCGCCGAGTTCCAGGTAACCGGGCACCGTGGCGCGGAACGCCCGAGACCTCTCAGCGTCTCTTTAAAGATCCCGGAGCGGTGCGAGGTCGCGGCAGCCCCGGGGGAGGGTCGGCGTGGAGCCGGCTGGCCGGGCTCCGGGCGCCGCGGGTAACTCGCTTCTCTCCGCAGCTTCGCGTGGTTCCGCGCCGACGCCGAGCGTGAGCCCAGGCGGGGGCCATGGCCGCGGTGGTGGCCAAGCGGGAAGGGCCGCCGTTCATCAGCGAGCCGGCCGTGCGCGGCAACGCCGCCGTCCTGGATTACTGCCGCACCTCCGTGTCGGCGCTGTCGGGGGCCACGGCCGGCATCCTGGGCCTCACGGGCCTGTACGGCTTCATCTTCTACCTGCTCGCCTCCGTCCTGCTCTCCCTGCTCCTCATCCTCAAGGCGGGGAGGAGGTGGAACAAATACTTTAAGTCTCGGAGACCGCTCTTCACCGGGGGACTCGTCGGCGGCCTCTTCACCTACGTTCTCTTCTGGACCTTCCTCTATGGCATGGTGCACGTCTACTGACCCGGCTGCGCCAAGGGAACACCGTGCCCACGTCGCTTTTAAGTCTCCGCCGTCACTGCTCCACCTGTCACGTTATCATTTCTATCAGAAGACGACGAGCCTGTAATGATCTTCAGATTAGAGGAAGCGTCAGGCACTGTGTGGAGGGTTTTTCCCACTTAATGCATTAACCGCTACTTCTACCCCCTCCCCCCCATCCCACCCCGCCGTTGGCATGAGGGCAGAATCGCCAAGTCTTTGACCCCTGGAGTGCTGCGATTGGGCCTCCCGAGTAGTTCCCTGGGATTTACGTGGACACCAGCCAGGGAGGGCTTCCTAAGCTGACATGACCTGGTGTGGCAGTTCTGGCTTCTGTCTGGCAGGCAGTGCGCCTTGTCTTTCGCACCCTTATGCCCTTTCATTCCAGGAGTTGGGATTCTTGGTTGAGAGTATCCTTTTATAGCCCTGCCTTTCCTCCCACTAACCATGATTTTCAGGTGTGAAAGGTGCGACTTAAAGTCTTTTTTCACTATTTACTGCTGTCTCCCATCAAAAAAAGTTCTGTTGAATATGAAACCCACAGGATGGGGGTGTGTATACAAAAACATCTTTAAAAAAGATATGTATCCACCCGTAATTCATGACAGCTCTTACTGCAATAGCCAGAATAGGTGGCCAGTGACAGATGGACAGATCAAGAAGTTGTGGTATGTTAACAGGTATCACACATGCACTGTGAAACACCATGCAACTTTAAGACAAAATTAGATCTTCTAATTCCCGGCAATTTGGAGGGAGCTGGAAGGTATCATGTTGAATAAAATAAGTCAGAGGGAGAAGAGCAAATGCCAAATGATCTCACTCATCTGATCTCACTTTGTGGTATATAAAGAAAATGAGAGTAGAGAGTGTCAAATGATAACACGCCCTTGACCCTGGATTACAGAACTGAGATCACCAAGCAAGGCCCCCTATGGGTAGGAGTGGAATGAAGAGGTGGACTTGAAGTAGCATAGAGATATTGGTGGAGGGTCATTGGCACTTTGGTGGGCATGAGGTGTGATAACTATATCAAAACCATGATTGTTAATGCTGTTATAAACATGTAACCTAAACTATACAATTTTTTTTTAATTTCAATCTTTGAAAATATCACACCAGGAAAAAATTGGGGGCATGTATAGAGAGTAAATGCCTCTGTTGATTGACTAATCTTGATCCTTTCTTGTGAGGGATTACTTAAGAAATAAAAATGCTTTGAATTGCTGTGATGAACGTGTTGCTTGTAGAATTTGCCGCCTAACTGGGAAGAATAGAATTACATCACTGTATCACTGTCATCCCCTTGTTCGTCGATTTACTCGAGCGGGCATCAGTAATGTCTCTATTACACTCAGCCCTGAGATTTTAGCAGGCTCTCCTTAATTGTCTTTCATAACAATTGGAGGCTCTTTCAGGGTCAGGGAAATGAGACCTGTCGTTACTGTTTTTGGCATATTGAATATGCCACGGGTAGCTTGCCAGGCTCTGCCTTGGGGGTGGGGGGGAGTTACTCTAGGAAGTTTCTGGCTCTCTGAGAGGTATGTATATATACGAATTACATAATTTTACAACTATTTTAACTAAGGGGAATGCTTTGAGGAAAGTATATAGATTCCTAAATCTAGCCCAGTTTTGGCAGTGGGATAAAGGGAAATTTCTTTGATAGAATAACATTTGAGACCCAGTGGCTGAGGGGGAGAAGGAGGTTACCTGCAGAAGATGCCTGTGTGAGGGCCACTGGAAGTAAAGAGTTTGATCTGTTTTATGGAGCTTTAAGAATCCCTGAGGTCAACCTAAACCCAGTCATGAAGGGTCTCAGAGGGAAGTTTGTCCTTGATCCTAAGAGCAAGTGGAGGAAACCTTTAGAAGTTTTAGGAGTAATGTGATCAAATTTATTTGTTTGAATTTTTTTCTTTTAAGCTTTGAAGAGTTTTATCAGATTACACTCAATGAAAATGAGTTTAAAACCAGAGAGATAGTACAGTGGGTATGGCACATGCCTTGCATATACCCAACCCATATTCAATCCCTGGCACCACATGTGATCTCCAAACACTGCTAGGAGTGATCCCTGAGCAGAGCCAGGAGCAAACCTGGGTGAGCATATCTGGGTTGGCAAAAATAGAAAACTATTATCTATGCTGTCCTAGTCTTTTGTGAAAGTGTTTGCTTATTC
The DNA here is from genome assembly GCF_027595985.1 of Sorex araneus. Lineage (NCBI taxonomy): Eukaryota > Metazoa > Chordata > Mammalia > Eulipotyphla > Soricidae > Sorex > Sorex araneus. The sequence continues at coordinate 190,040,609 of NC_073304.1, read as the reverse complement.
TTAATCTTTTTGGTTTGGGGGCCATACCCAACAGTGTTTCTGACTGAGCTGAGGAATCACTCCTAGCAGGACTTGGACCATATCTATATGGGATACCAGGGATTGAACCCAGTTTTGTCACATGTGCATGGCAAGTGCCCTCCCCACTATAGTATCTCTCCAGGCATATTTGCTCATTTTAGAAGAGTTTCTCTTGAATTTCTATGAAAAATAATAAGGAACCTAAATTCTTCACTGATTATTTCCTGTGTCAGCCTACTTTAGTCATGTCTTAAATTTTCTTTTAAAATTCACGGGGCGGGGGGAGGGGCTGAGAGATAGTACGATAGTATATTGGGTAGTGCCTTGCATGTGGTCAACCCAGATTTGATCCCTGGCACCACATGGCCCTCTGAGTCTGCCAGGAATGATTCCTGGGTGCAGAGCCATGAGTAAGCCCTGAGCACAGCCAAGTATACCCAAAAAAAACAACTCAGTGACTGAGGACCAAGGATGTAGCTCAGCAGTAGAACACTTGGCCTTGCATATATGAGACCCCAGGTTCAATCGCAGGTTCAAACCACCAAAAAAAAATATTTTATATATGCTTATATATTAATAAGTATGTGTATATATAAATATACATGTCATTAAAGCAGTGAACATGAAAATAAAAAGGGGAAAGTCAAGACACATTTAAAGTTAATAAATTTTATTTTATAATCAAACAAATAGATCAGAGAGATGGCTCAATAGGCTGAGTGCATGCTTTGGATCCCTGTACCACTAGGAGTGACTCCTAAGAACAAAGCCAAATGTATCCCCCAAAATATAAGCGGGGGGAGGAGAAGGTCAGGGAATACATGAATTGAAAAGATCCCAGACATCTTTTAACCATCTGCCTTTCATCTCCCACCCAACCCCTGCCCTTAATTCTGTGTACTGGACTAAGGGGAAAGAGCTGACAAAGGTATGCCTTTTGAGCAGGAACATTCTTGTTTCTAGTAGCAGTGATTTTCAACCTCTGGACCAGAAAACAGAGATTTCCAGTAATTTCATGGAAAAGTTCTGGTCATTTACCAAAAAGTACACCTTGATCATAGCTATAATATTCGGAGGAAAGCTGTAATACCTGGAGGGGGCAGGTTAGAACCAATGGGGACTTGCCTATCATGCAAACTTACATTGCAAGTTTAATTCCTCCAGGGCACTGGAGGAAGTCACATTGCCCTTTAACAGTGTTCTCCCTGTGGAGCAGCCAGCCCTGGGAAACGGGTGGAGAAGGCAGGCTATGGCTCAAAAAGGCAACTGATGATTCCTGCATCAGTATAGGGCATTTGGTCTTTCACAGCTGATTCAATTGATAGTAACTAATTTGCAAATATCCCAGTGGTCAGCACCATGCTATATCCAAGGCATGGAATAACTCATGAGGAGAATAAAATGTAGGAAATCTTATGTTTAGGCCCTGGCCTGACCTGACAATGCATGTAATCTTAGATTAAGCACAGAAGAGCCCAAGAAGCTAAAGTGCTCATCTTCCTAATGGGACAACCAACACTCCAAGAGAAAAACACTCCTTTCCACACTTAAAGGCTTTAAGCCCCCTTGTCATTCAGCCAGTTTTCTAGATTAATGAGTTTCCCACTCATAAAAATAAGTGGGATTTATACAAGCACGGAAATGGCAAAAGAGATTTACAACAACTGAGGCATGGGGATTTATAAAAGCAAGGAAAAGGCTGAAGAGACTATAGCAGGTAAGGCACAGGGGTATTTATAAAAGCCAGGAAATGCCAAGAGATTGTACAGCAAGTAAGGCACTTGCCCTGCAAGCAGACACAGATCAATCGTCGGTACCACCTGTGGTTCCTCTGAGCACTCCAGGGGTCACTCCTGAGTACTGCCAGGTGTGACCAACTCCTCCTTCCCAAGGAAACTTAGGTATACTATCCAAAAGTAGTATTAGGTGGATTTCCTGAGCATGGTCCTGACGTAGAGAGGCTATCTTGAAGGCTTTTCTGGACTTAAAAAATTAATTTGATAAATCTGTTATGGAGGTTCAGTTTAATGGGGCCCAGCTAGGAGTGATCCTGAGCATAGTCAGGAGTAAGCCCTGAGCACTGCCAGGTGTGGCCCAAACACCTAAAAAATATTTTAATAATTCAGAGGTTTGCTTTAGTGAGAAAGTGAAATGTCACAGTACATTACCCAAATTCAGTTAGAATTGAAGACTGGATTTGCTCACAGATTACAGGCAAGAGAGAGTTGCTTGCTGTATAAGTAATTTTGTTCCAAGGAACATACTTATCTAGTTTCACCAGAACTGGTGAGATGGTTCCTACATGCCAGTCTGAAAGCATATTCCATTTTGATCCTTTCTGATTGGGAGACATGATCTGACTTAGAGACAGCAGGAAACGTTAATTTTCTGAGGTGGGACACAACCACTGGAATCTCAACAAAACAAGGGAGACTCTTAGAATTGGTAGCACAGATTGCCTCAGGAAACAGGTCAGTGAGATTGTTTTGAGTGCAGTTGGTTTGAGGGCCATGTCAGGCAGTGTTCAGGATTTCTCCTTGTCTACACTCAGGGATCACTCCTGGCGGGTTCAGAGGACTTTAATGATATACTGGGAATTGAACCCAAGTTAGCTGCACACAAGGCAAATGTCCAACCCACTGTAAATTTTGAATCTTAAATTTTACCTGAACAAAAATATTTTCATTTTAATACATTGAACATGGTGCCATTTTCCTACAGGTTGCGGTGGAGAGGTTGGAAGGGTCCTCTCCTCAAGGCATATGTATCAGCTTGCCTTCGAAATTGATGTCAACCTCTGAACCAGGGCTCTGCATATCTTTTTTTTTTTTTTTTTTGCTTTTTGGGTCACACCTGGCAATGCACAGGGGTTACTCCTGGCTCTGCACTCAGGAATCACCCCTGGCGGTGCTCAGAGGACCATATGGGATGCTGGGAATCGAATCTGGGTCAGCCGCGTGCAAGGCAAACGCCCTCCCCGCTGTGCTATTGCTCCAGCCCAGGGCTCTGCATATCTCAAACCAGTATTTTTCAAACTTGAACATGCACAAAGAGCCACCAGGGAATGTTGAAACGCCAGTTCCAGTTTAGGGGAATATGGAAGGGACCTGAGCGTGCCTGTCTAACTAAAGCTCCCAAACAATGCAGGTTCTGCTGGTCCACAGACTCACTTGGAGTAGCAGAGCTCTGCAGCCACTGAACTCAGAACAGTGCCGGGTGGAGTAAGACTGAGTAAATGGTGCTAATGATGCTGTCTTAAGCTGGGATAGCACAGCAAGACGACTGCATTGTGGTCACTCAGGATAAAATGGGGACTGTGGAGATGTAGATCACTGGATCCTTCCCCCCTCAGAGCGTAGTGGAAGATTCAGTACTATCTAGGAACCTTGACAGACTGTCTTGTGGCCACATCATACTGGCATCCAGAGTTGCTGGCTGACTGAGAGGTTCTGGGTCCGGACCGCTGCCCTGCTGCTCTGTGCTTGACAGACCTAGTAGTTCCTTCTTGCCGCCATGTCGGTCCTGCATCGTGGGCTGCTCTGCAGACTTAACCGTGGCCTCCCTTCCCTTCGAGGACTTTTTATCTTGAAGCCTGAACAGGACACCACCCTGTTAGCCTTGGTCAGCCTCCCTCAAAATTGGAATTTTTGAAATTCCAAAAAAACACCTTTCAGAGGGTGCCCCTCTACCACCAGCAGCTCAGTTCTCCAGTACGTGAGGTCAGGGCTGGGGTTCAGTGCAGGCCAGAGATAATTCAGGCTGACCCTCAGCCCACTATCCCAGATTCCTGGGATTGGAGCCAGAGAGACAGTTCAGCAGGTAGGGTCCTTGTCTTGTACAAGGCCCATGCACGTTTGATCCCCGGAATCCCATATGGACCTTCAAGCCCTCCAGGGTGCACAGCCAAGAGTAACCCCTAAGTTACTCTTAGGTAAAGGGGCTGGGATACCCTGGAGTACACCAGTAATTCTCCATCCTCGTCCTAACTTCAGAAAGCTTCCAAGGGCTTTTCCCTTGCTGTCTACCCACAGCAATTTACCACTCATACTGTATTCTGCTTTGAATATGCATATTTACACACAGCATACACATACACACACCCAGCCTAAGAGAGCCTAAAAATTGGTTGCCATAATGAAAACAAATCTGTTCTTTGTTGTTTGGTTGGTCGGTCTAGCTTGTTTCCTGGAGGTGTTGAGACTTGAATTGAGGGCCACATGTGTGCAAGACAAATGTTTTGAACTATATCCATGACCCAAAACCAAATTCATTTTTACCTTCCCTTCCATCACAGCTTCCCTCAACCATAACCCACCACCAGGAATTCCCCAGTTCAAGAATCCTAAAACATGAGACTGGAGAAATAGTATAGCAGGTAAGGCATTTGCTTAGCATGCACCCAAACCTTGTTTCAATCCATGGTATCCCATATCCCCAAGCACCACCAGGAGTAATTTGTAGCATATTGGGTGTGACACCCCTACCACCACCACCCCTCAAATAAAACAAATTTTTTTTTTTTTGCTTTTTGGGTCACACCTGGCAATGCACAGGGGTTACTCCTGGCTCTGCACTCAGGAATCACCCCTGGCGGTGCTCAGGGGACCATATGGGATGCTGGGAATCGAACCCGGGTCGGCCGCGTGCAATGCAAACACCCTCCCTGCTGTGCTATCACTCCAGCCCCATAAAAGAATCTTAAGTGCTAGGAATATCAGGGTAAAGGTCCCAAGCCAAGAAGGGTGATGTTGACTAGCTGGGGGAGGGGGGAAATGTCCACAGAGCCCCTCAGATTGCAGGGGGAGAAACATAACTAACCTCATTTTCTCGTACTTCTGGTTGCGATAGAAGTGACGTCTTTTGATTAAGTACATGAGTATCAGGTCACAGAAGAAAGAGGCCTGCAAAAGAGTTGGAGTCCCTGACTCAGAATCTTACTCTTCCAGAAGTATCAGAGCACTGATGTGTGACTTCCTATGTGATCCTGCAGCAACCTCTGAGGGCTTTATTGACCCCAGTTTACAGTTGGGAAAATGACACAGAAAGAGGTACCTTTGTCAAAGAGCACAGCCTGGTCCATGGCAGAGTTAGCTTGGAGCCCACCAGCTGGGGCAGGTCAAACACTCACCCTGCCCTGACCTCACTGAACCACCTCTTCAACAGAGTGTGTGCTGCACTTGAGTGCTTGGGGGTTGAGACTATCATCTGGGGATAAGCATCTTACAGAGTTACATGTCCGGTGATGGGGAGAGGAGCAGAGAGATACTGGACTCAACCAAGTCCTCCAGAGTGACACCCAGGCTGAGTGCAAAAAGGAAGTATAATATTATCATGGCTAAACATAGATGTTCTGGGGCTGGAGCAATAGTACAGCCAGTGGGTAGGGCTGTTTGCCTTGCGATGCAGGTTTGATCCCCCAGCACCTCATATGGTCCCCCAAGCACCACCAGAAGTGATTCCTGAGCACAGAGCAAGGAGTAAGCCCTGAGCACCAGTGGATGTGTTCGCAAAACTAAAAATTAAAAAATAAATGTTCCTTTTTTTAGGGGAGGGGGGGTCCACCTGGTGATGCTCAGGGTTTACTCCTGGCTCTGCACTCAGGAATTTCCTCTGGCAATGCTCAGAGGACCATATGGGTTACCAGGGATTGAATCCGGATGGGCCACATGCAAGGTAAATGCCCTGCCTACTGTACTATCGCTCCAGCCCCAAAAGATAGATGTTCTTTGCTTTTTTTTTTTTTTTTTTTTTTTTTTTGGGTCACACCTGGCGGTGCACAGGGGTTACTCCTGGCTCTGCACTCAGGAATCACTCCCTGGCGGTGCTCAGGGGACCATATGGGATGCTGGGAATCGAACCCGGGTCGGCCGTGTGCAAGGCAAATGCCCTACCCGCTGTGCTATCGCTCCAGCCCAAAGATAGATGTTCTTGAGTGTTAGGTACTTCCTGATTTTTTTGAGCTTCATTTCTGCTTGTTTTCCTGCGCCTTGGAGTCCTCTGCAGGTGACATTTGAGAGCCTGGGTGGGGGGCAATATTGTATTGGATCAATGGCCAGCCTGTGAGATCACTGATAGGCTGCCCAGCCCACCCTAAAGCTTGTGGGGGTGGGGGGAGAGGAAAACATAAAAAAGACACCACAGACTTGCTGTGCCTGGGAAATTCCATGTGGCATGTGGTGGAGAAGTAGACACTTGCAGGGAGCACTGGCTTGTAATTTTTAGAGTGTCTCTTAAGCATTGGCTCTGGACCTTTAAGGGGAGGTGTTGAAGGGCTTCACACTAGGCATGGAATTGAGGCACTTTAGGAAGATCCTTCCAGAGAGTGAGAGTGAGAGGAACTAGAGTGGACTGTGAGATTATCACAGAGCCTGAGGCCCAGCCTAAATTACTCACTGTCTTGTGTAAATGCAGGTCTCCTCCACCAGAGGGCAATTTCACCCACCTCAGAGGCGAGGAGGTGAGGTTTCCCTCACCTCACCCAATGCAGACCCTGGAGTGGGTGGGGTGCACACCCCAAGGAGTTGATGGATCTGCCTCTGCCACTGGCCCATTCATGTCTTTTATTCCCTTGATCCCAAAATTCTTATTCAATTTTTTGCTCCACAGGAAGCATTCTTTCCATGGCCACCCACCACTTTTTCCATGACCCTCATCTCACAGGCATAGCCCCCAGTTGCCCTTGTTTTTCAAAGCTACCCACATTAAAAAGTGATGGCTCCCAGGACCAGAGAGATAGTACAGCAGGGACACTTGCCTTGCACAAGGCTGACCCAGTTCTGTCCCCAGCTTCCCATATAGTCCCCCAAGCACTGCCAGGAGTAATTCTGGAGTGCAGAGCCAGGAGTGATTCCTGAGCATCATCAAGTGTGGCCCAAATGCCAAAAGTGGGGAAAAAGTGATTGCTCCAGGTCAAGGGAATGGCTCAAAGAGCTGGAGTACATGCTCTACATGCAGGAACCCCAGGTTCAATTCCCAGTCACCACAGTACCACCCCCCCCCCCCACCCAGTAAAAAATGGGTGGTGGCTAAAGATGCCTCCTCTGGAAAAGATGCATATGCAGATCTATAGGGTTACCTAACAATGATTGTTTGCAGTTGAAGGAAGTATTTTGGACTCACTTTCATCTGTCCCCTCTCAGGAGCATGGCCCCCTACTAACAGTTTTCCTGATCTCAACCAAAAGTCTATCCTAGGTCCTGCCATATGCTTCCAGTAGAGTGATTGCTCCAAGGCATGGGAATAAGGAAAGAGGCTGCCAGAAATCTTGGCTTGGGGATTGCCTGGAGCACGTCCCTAAAACATTTTCAAAATAAAAAAGTGGCATGAAGAGATTGGAGGAAACTTCCCTCCAAGCACCACTCTCTCCCTTGGGAGCCCCTCTGGGTGCAGCTCTAGAGCGCCAGGCAAATGCCTCTCTGACTTTGGAAAGAGGAACTCCACCAGTCAGTCACTGCCCCCCCCACACCCCCCAAAAGAGACTGTGGGCCTGTGGGAGTCAAGGGCTTTCTTCAGCCAGTTCCTGGCTCATTTCACCAGCTCTGCTCATAGACCAGACCCGCATCCCCTGGGCCTTTCCCTCTACCCTGCCACACTGCTGTCAGCTCAGGAGGAAAGTGGGAGGATGGGAAAGATACTCACAGCACCCAAGATGGCCAGTCCAGAGCCCACGTTTATGACTGTGGGGATAATGCTGAACTTCCCTGCCTGGAGCACAGAGACAAAGGTGAGTGAAGCAGGGCAAGGTAGAGACGGGATCCCCAGGGCTCCCACCTGCCCAGCCTGAGGAAGGAAGGAAAGGTCTCTCGCACCTTGCCACTCACGACCACATGAAAGCGGATCCCGTAAGCTTTCATCATGGTGCGGAAATCCATCCCAGCTTCATCACGGTAATACCTGGCGTATCTGCGGAGACACGACCCTGAGGGAGTGGCCTGGGCCTTACTTTTGGCCACAGACCTGACTCCGGAGATTTATAGGACCCAAGACTCAGCAGCCCTCGAGTGCTTGCAGAGTCTCCTGCTGACACCCTTATTCAAGATTCATCTAGATCTTTGAAACCCTCACAGACACTCCCCAAGAGGCAAGGGCTTTGTCACCACCACCAGGCCAACTTGAACCCACCAAAGGAACAGACACAGAATGAAGTCAGTTAGTGAGGCCAGGGTACCCAGAGGCCCTCTCAGTACCCACTCCCCTCTCCTCAGCCTTCTCTCCCAGTGCCTCTCATGCTCATTCCACTCTGCTGAAACCCAGGAAAAGACACAGCAGAGTTGGGGGCTCACAGTTCAGCAGGGTCAGCCCTGGTTACCTGAAGCTGTACCCACTGGAGATGGTGTTTTCTGAAGTAACCTTATCCAGGCGGCTAAAATAATACTGAGGTTTGCATTTAGACGGCCCTTTATCAAGATCACAGTCCCACTGAATTTCAATTCTTATCACACCACCCTGGATGGAGAAAAAGATAAGAACCAGCAAATAGAACTTTCTGAGGACAGTCATTTTGTTACATCACTACAGGACAGGATCAGTGCTGGTACAAGGAGATGCCCAGCTGGAACAGGGTCCTCGGAGGACAGTGGAAGGCCCATGTTCCTAGCCTCACCTCTGGAAGACTGAAAAAAGTACCTCTCCTACAGTCCCCACCCATTGCCTGCCTTCATGCTCTGGGAAGAAGGGGCCAGTGTGGGAGCACCTGCCATGGACCAGGCGCCTTCCACAGCAGTGAAAATGTGGGGGCGCTGAATGTTAGCTGACACCCCAAGGACTAAGAACAACATAGTGCTGAATGCATCTCTCACCAGGTCACTGATCATTCTGGAAAGAGTAGTCGAAGCAGGTGACTGGGAGGTTCAGCCCACGCCAGGAGTCCCCTGAACCTGCCTCACTGCAGACGCCTGCACACCACTTACCTTCACTGCCAGCTCATTGAAGTCGTTCCCCGTCCAGCTGACCAGAGACCCCAGTCGGAAGATGGGACAGTAGGGGTTCTCGGGATTAAAGCGACAGGTCCTCAGGAATCGCGTGTCCTGGGTATTTAACACATTGCTCCTGGGAGGAGGCCATCACATCCGGTGAAATGAAGGGAGACACACTGTCCCTGCCCAGACACTGGGCTTTACCCACTGGGTGAGTCTTGCCCGTGCCCTGAGCCATCCCCCAGAGGTGCCTCGAACCAAGGTCACATGCACATGCACCCTGTGCACATGCTTGGGGACTCTCATGCACAGCCCTAACCCCTAGCAGCCAAACCTCACATACTTGGAGAAGTTGAATTTGGGGAAATGAATGTAGTTCTTTATGTAAACAGTGAAGTTTTCAGCATTGCTCAGGAGTGGCTTCCTGAAAAATCAAGCCAGGTCAGCCTGTCCGGGAGTCCCCGCCCTCTCTTCCCGGTCCCCCAAGGCTGCTCCCTGCATTTCCCCTCCGCATGAGTCTCTGTCAAGGCCACTCGTTTGGCTATTTAGGTGGCCTCAGAATGAGAGTCTGGCATGGGCCCGGGACTGGGAACCTTCTGAGGGCCCTGAGACCATAACCCACTCACTCTGGCACACACTCCGACTCCAGTGGGCACCAGCCGAAGATCTCACACGTGCCCCCAGTCTCGTTCTTTGCAGGCAGACAGCGGCCAGTCCTCACTCCTGCAGGGCAGAACAGGAGTCAGGCAAGGAACCTCCCATTTTTTTTGGGGGGGTCACACCCATCGATGCACAGGGGTTAATCCTGGCTCATGCACTCAGGAATCATTCCTGGTGGTGCTCAGGAGACCATATGGGATGCTGGGAATCGAACCCGGGTTGGCCGCGTGCAAGGCAAACGCCCTCCCCGCGGTGCTATCACTCCAGCCCCAGGAACCTCCCATTCTAAGGCCCCTCTTGCCACACCAGGACCACCACCAGCCTCACCGTGACCAGTCAGCACAGGCTCCCCGGGAGGGCAGTCACTATCCTCATGGCACCTAGCTTCCTCGATGCTTGAACTCTACAGAGAAAGGACAATGGGGTAAAGATGTCCCCGCATGGCCCCAGCTCGGAGCCAGTCCCACCCAGGATGGGGCCGCACAACCACCCAGGACAGGGCCACACAACCTTTGAGAGCCCCCGTGGCCTTGGATGGCCGGAAGCTCCACTGCAGGGAGCCAGGGGGCCCAGCCACTCATGGGCCCCACCCCTGCGCCCACCTCTCTACACCAAACCAAACCTCTGCACAGGTTTGTTGCCGCTGGTTGGGGGTCACGATGAGGTTGGTGGTGATGAAGAACATGTTCTCTCCCTGAGGGGCCAGACAGAGAAAGGTGAGGCACCTCCTCCCGCCCTCTGGGCACCTGCTTTCCCACAGATGTTAGAAAAGGCAGTGTCACTGCAGGGTGCTGGGACATGGGACGCAAAGCTGGTGGATGCCATCCATCTGCCAATCTTAGAGCCCTGGAGCAGATGGCCAGGTTCAGAACCCCAAATGCCCAGCTTCCCCCCTACTCCTCACTCCCCCCTACACACACACACACACACACACACACACACACACACACACACACACACACAGGTTCTGGCCCAGATGTGGAAGGAAGGGTGACTGTGAAGAGCCCCGGGGCTAAATTGAGGGTGGTCTGCACCAGCCCCCTGGACTCCTACTACCCTGCAGATTCTCAGCGCCACTGGATCTCGAAAGATCTCCAGGTTGGCTGGGAACGGAGTGGAAGCATGAGGCGCAGGCAGGAGCATATAGGGCTTCGGTGTGGGGCTTAGGCAAGGAAGACGTGCATGCAAAAGTCTCCAAATCCCAAGCAACTTCCCTTATTTGCCTCCCCCTCCACCAGCTCCTGAGAGCCTAGACCCCCATGCTGGGTGGGGCTCAAACCTGAGGTGGAATGACAAAGTCCACAATATCCCAGAGCCGCGCCCCAAGCTCTGTGGTGTTGGTGAACATCACACCCTTGACTTTGGTGATGACGCTGCTCTGCAGGGTGGTGTCCGTTTCCTGGTAGCCCTTCTTCACCAGGAAGACCCAACTGTGGGGAAGGTCATCAAGGTTATTGCTGCAGGGATGTTTTAGCAGGTGAAGGAGCATGCAGGGAGGGAGTGGGTGCAGACTTGGGGCACCACCTTTCCACCAGCTTCTGGGCAAGGACACAATTCTCCAGCTACTGAAATCCTAAAACCATCCCTGCCAGTGGCAAAGAGGATAAGCTATGTCTTTGGGGTTGAGGCCCTTGTCAGCAGTCCTGGCTGAAAACTGCTCACCCATCAACTGGCCATGTGACTGCAGGAGCCAATGAACTCCCAGGATTGACAGGCTCACTCATGCCCACTCCCTGGGAGGAAAGTTAAAGGAGAGGGGCAGAAGCTGAAACTAATCAGGAGAGACCCCCAACCCATTCTGCAAAAGAGTACAACACCCTATCCTCACTGAAACCCAAAACACTAGTTAAAAATAGATGGGGCCATAGAGGTAGTACAGTGGGTAGGGTGCCTGCCTTGCATGCAGCAGACCTGGGTTTAATCCTGGGCATCCTATATTGTCCCTGAGCCTGCCAGGAGTGATTTCTGAGTGCAGAGCCAGGAGTAACCCCTGAGAACTGCCAGGTGTATCCCATCCTCCCCCAAATTAATAGATTTACCAAACTTCATCAGAATTTAGAACTTTTGCACACCAAATGGTTGTTCTTTACCAGATTAAGAAAGGTTAAAAACATATAGCAATCATCATGGATTGATTTTTATTGATTCATTTTCAATAATTCTACTTGCTATTCCTTTATGTGTTTTCGGAGCAAATAAGGTGAAATAAATTTGCTAGTATGCCTGTTAAGGGGGCACATGAGGAGATGTGAGGGAACCTGGGGACACTGGTAGAGGGAAGGAGACACTGGTGGTGGGATTGGTGTTGATACATTTTATGCCTGAAACAACTCAATTATGAACAACTTTGTGAATCGCAGTGTTTTAATAAAAAACCGTTTTAAAAAGAACTGTTGTGCACAAAAAAGGACCTAATTTAAAAAGTGAAAGCAGGGCTGGAGAGAGAGTACAAGAAGTAGGCATGTGCCTTGTGTATAGCTGCATCAAGTTCAAATCTCTTGCACCATACATGGTCCAGTGAACACTGCGAGGCTCACTCCTGAGCACAGTCAGGAGTAGCCCCTGAGCGCCATTGGGTGTTACCCAAACCTCTCTCCCCTCCAAAAAAACCCAACACCTAATAAAAAAAAAATGAAAAGAGGGTCCAAGGATATGGCTCAGGGGGCAGGGGTATGTCAAGTTCGGTTCCAGAACCACATAGATCCCAAGCACTGCCAGGTGTGGTCCTGCTGGCCCCCAATCCCAACTGGCCCAAAACATAATCTGGCCCCATTGTCTGAGTATCATTGGAAGTGGCTGCAGACTCCCTAAGCACTTTCTCACACACACACACACACACACACACACACACACACCCCAAAATTTAAAAAGTGAAAAAGATAACCCACAGTCTAAAAGAAAATGTTTGTAAATAAAATATCCAGGAAATACAATAAACACATATAACTAGAAAAAAAAACAGATGACCCAATTTGAGGGTTCTCAAACTGATAACATTAAGAGGGGCAGTATTGAGAATCAACTTAGAACCTCATACATACAAGGCAAGTGCTCTACTACTGAGCTACATCCCAGTCTCAAATAATCCAATTTTTAAATTGAGCGAGGATTTGAAGATATTTCTCAAAAACATACATAAATGACTAATACATGGGGGGAAAGTTCAATATTGGGCCAAGGAGATAGCTCAAAGGGACCAGTCTGCATGCTTTGCACGCAGGAGGCCTGGGTTGGCTCCCCAGCACCTCCTGGTCCTCTAAACACCATTGGGACGGATCTGTGAATAACCCCCAAGAAACACACTGGGAGTAGCCCCCAAAACACTGCTGGGTGTGACTAAAAACAATAAAAGATATTCAACAACATTAGTCATGTCTAAAGACCACAGTAAGAAACAAAAGAAAGTAACAAAGAAACAAAGGAAAGAAAGAAAACAATTGATGAGGTTATGGAGAAATTGATACTTGCTGATGGAAATAAACTGCTGTGGAAAATAATTTGGTGGTTCCTCAAAAAGTTATGTCATCCTACAATCCCACATCAAAGTACATACCAAGAGGATTGGAAACATGACTACAAATCTGTACAGAAAAGTTCTTAACAGCATTATTCATAATGGGCAAAAAAGAAACAGATCAAATGCCTGTCAACAGACAAATGGGTAAATAAAATGTGGCCTGTTCACACAAATGAGATACTATTCTGTGAAAACAGCAATAAGGGCCAGAGAACTCAAAGAACTGTAGTGCAGGCTTTGCACAGGCACTTGGGGGGTCAGTTATGATGACGCTGGGTGCCCTGAGCAGCACTGACTGAAGCACAAACACTGAGCCAATAGTAGCCCCTGAGCACTGCCAGGCATGGCCCTGAAACAAAAACAAAACTGAAAGGAATGATGTATACTGGTCCATGCTACAAAATGGATGAACCTTGAAAACATTATAGTAAGGGAAAGAAACCAGACCCTGCAAATGCAAATGCCACATATTGGATGACATGATTTATCTGAACTGTCCAGAACAGGCAGATCCAGAGACACAAAATAATTTAGTGTCTGACAGGGGTGAATTATGGTTGTTAATAAATTCAGATTTTTGAAGGGGTGATAGAATTGTTTTGGAATTGAACAATGGAGATAGTTGTGCAACACTATGAACACATTTTTTAAAACCATATACTTAAAAATTGTGGAGTGCATGCTGTGTTAGTTTTACCTCAATTTAGAAATGGTAAAAAATAAATTCCATAGTCTTCATAAATGTCAACTTACATGCATATATGAGACCTAGGTTTAGTATACACACACACACACACACATACACGAAATGTGAGAAAGAAAGGGAGGATAATATTAACAGAGTGTTCATGTTTGGAGAGGAGCAGTGGAGGGAATGGAGATATAAGGTGATTAAAGGACAGTGGGGGAGAATCTTGGACAGTTGATGGCAGTGGTGGTGGTGGGCAGTGACTTTGTATAGCAATACTACAAATGTAAACATTATTGTAACCAAGTTACCTAAACTATAATTTTAAAAAGCCCAAAATATTAATGTTTGGGAAGTAGAGGTAAAAGGAATAAAAATGTTCTTGTACTACTCCTGAAAAGGTTTTTTGTTGTTGTTTTGCTTTGGGGCCACACCTGGCAGTGTTCAGGGCTTCTCCCAGCTCTGTGCTCAAGGATCACTCCTTGCAGACTCGGGACCATTTGTGGTACCAGGGGTTGAATCGCATGCAAGGCAAGAACCCCACCACTGCATTGTGTTTCTGGCCCAAATCTCCTGCTTTTAAAGACTCCCCTTTGAGTTGGAAATGTGGGTATACTCATTGTATTATCGCTCCAGCCCCATGAAAGTTTTTTTATATAACCAAAATTATGTCAAAACAAAACATATATGTATATATATGCAAGATACCCATGGCGTTTTCGATATGCCAAAAACAGTAATGATAGGTCTCATTCCCCTGACCCTGAAAGAACCTCCAATCATTGGGAAAGACGAGTAAGGAGAGGCTGCTAAAATCTCAGGGCCGAGAGGATTAGAGACAATACTGGTGCCCACTCGAGTAAATTGATGAGCAATGGGATGACAGCGATAGATAGATAGATAGATAGATAGATAGATAGATAGATAGATAGATAGATAGATAGATAGATATGTATAGATATATATATATGTATTCCTATTTGTTTTTGAGCTGTATCCAGAGATGCTTGAGGGAAACTCCTGGTAGTGCTTGGAGATGGGGCTCAGGGCCCCCCAGTTCCCCACAACACCCCCTAAAGTTTAATTGAGATGGTGCATGTAAACTCCTTAGCACAGCGAGTGCCTGTACTGGAGGAAGAGCTCAATGAATACAACTCTCAGCCATTTGTTGTGATGTTGCCGCTAGTGTTGGAGTTGACCCAGTTTAACTCCCCTAGGGAAACTGAGGCCAGGCGAGGTGTCATGCAGTAGTGGTATGCAGCTGCATCTCCCAGGGCACCAGAAGTAGTTCACTGTAGAGTAGGTACACCCATTCTCAGTCTCTGGGGCAGGTCCTGGGCTCAGGCTGCCCATCTCTAAGGAACTCAGAAAGGATTGTGGCCCAATTAGCCATTTTAGCACAAATCAGCGACCACTGGGGCCTGGACAGAAACATCTGGCAAGTAGGGAAGGGATAACATCCATTCCCTCATACATTTCATACTGATTCCTTATGCATTTCGGTGATGCCAGGCTCTGCCCTCTTAGGTTCCAAAAAATGACTGAATATGACTCAAAAATCATGCACCTGATCCCCTCAAGAGGCATAGAGACTGAGGGAGAGGACATTCTGGTCAGCCCATTCTTCCCTCTGCCTCACCGGAGAGCAACCCCAAGTCCTGTCAGACTAGACAGGAAAGAGGAGATCAGTGTGAAAGTGGGCTTCAGGGAAAGGGCCCTTGAACAGGACCCCCAGCTGGGTATCAGCGAGGCTAGCCTCCGCGTGGGGGGGTGGGGGGCGGGAGCCAAGTTAGCGGGAGAGAGAGTTCTAGGACGTGCAGGATTTACTGAGTAGCGCCAGCCCCGGATCTTGGCACTGAACTCAGTGATTATAAATAACCTGCGGAGTGCCTGGGCCAGCCAGCGCCAGGCCAGGGCCTAGGGACCCTGGGACGCAACTCTGTGGACCCACCGGAGGAAGGGGCTGCCCGCAGAAAGCCCCCAAAGGAAGGCTAAGGAAGCCAAAAGACCCGCCCACAACTCATCTCCAGAGGTTGGGAGGTAAGTAGAGGTCTCACCCTTGAACCCCACCCACCCTTACCCCCAAGGGCTGAGTCGGGGATGAGGGGGCGGGAGGCTGTCTTCCCCAAATAAGGTGATCCCAACCACAAGACCACTGGCACCCCAGCCCACGCCAACCGGCCGCAGCCCGGAGAACTCACACCAGCATGTAGAGCAGGATGCCCAGCTGCAGGAGCCGGTGGATCAGGCCCACCTTCCTGTTCCTGGTGACCACGTACTTCTCCGTGGTGTAATCCAGCAGAGCCCTCGTCTGCTTGGCGACCCCCTGCCCCATGCTGCTGCCCTGGCCGGCGCTCGCTCGCAGCCGGGCTGGTGCCGCATGGGCACCGGCCCGCCGCCTCCGCCCCGCGCCGCCCGCCCCCGCGCTCCGGCCTGGGGCCTGCGGGGCGCTGAGGGGCGCGGCTCGGGGCGCGCGGGAGGTGGTCGGCGGCGGGTTCTCCCGGGGCTCCGACCCACAGCCGCGGCTCGGCGTCCGCCAGCGACCTTGCCGTCACCTCTTCCTCTTGCCGGACCAGGGCGCCCCGGAGCCCGCTGGAGCACGCGTGTGGCCGCCTCCGCAGGGAGAAGATCGCTGCCCTAAGGAGCAGCAGATGGAAAGGGGGAGGGATGACCCGCTCCTTTGAAAGCCCTCCCCGCACCCGCTCCTTCCCCGCTCCCCGGGAAATTCCCCGGAATTCCTCCTGGTGAATTGAATACAGGGGGACAGGTTTCAGGAGGTGACACCTACAACCCGGAGTGGAGGTTAAGAGGAGTAAAAAGCATCCTTAGAGGGCTGGAGGGACGGCACAGCGGGTAGGGCCCTTGCTTGCACGTGGCCTACCCAGGTTCTATCCCGGGCACCCATAGGGTCCCACCAGGAGTGATCCCTGAGCCAGGAGTTAAGCCCTGAGCACCCACAGGCAGGTGTGTCACCCTCACCCCGAACAAAAATGCATCCATCGGCCATCTATACAAGTTTTTATTTATTTATATCTTTTGCCCCCAGAAAAACACAAAGACCTAGATTTCCATAGTCACAGTTTCTTCCCTGTGGCCCCCAAGTCAGCTGTGAACACTGACACTGGGGCAGGTTTGCATTTGCAATTGCACGCTTCAGAGCTGGGGGTCAAACAGATCTAGCCAGCAGGAAGAGTTATCTGTCCCTGGATAACTTGGGTTGGTTGGGGGCGGGGGTGTGTGTCTCTGAATAGTGATCATACTTGTATTGTGGGGGTCATAGATTCAGAGACTCAGAACAGAGAAATTTTGAGTTTATTAGTTCATGTCTGCACCGGTCCCAGACCCAAATCCTGCAGCCCCGATCAGTTTTCCCCCGACTTTTAAAGGGTTTTGCACATCCCTTATTGGAAGTCAGGCAGTTGAATAGCAGAGGCACAGATAAGTGATTTGGTCAGAGTTACACTTTGGTCACAATAGTGGAAAATCTGGGGGCTGGAGCAGTTGCACAACAGGTAGGGTGTTTGCCTTGTATGTGACTGACCCTGGTTCCATCCCTGGCATCCCATATGGTCCCCCAAACACCAGGAGTAGTTCCTGAATACAGAGCCAGGAGTAACCTCTGAGCATCACCAGAGTGTGGAACACACCCTGCCCCCAGCCCCCCACCCCCCACACCTGCCAAAAAAAAAAAAATGCACCAATGCTGGGAAATCTAGCTGCAACTGCATTATTATTTTCTTCAGTCAGCAATTTGGGAAATAGTTGTCTCTGGTCTTAATCAATAGGGTTTATTTTTGGAGTCTACTATCTCATGAAATCCTGTCACTAGTCTTAAAGATGATTTAAGTGTTACAGTTTTAGCTACAGTTCTCATGCAGTGTAGGTCACTGGTCACAATCACAGGATGTGTCTGTGAATGGCTATTTCTGGAATCCGCTCTAAGGCAAAAAATGAATAAGCAAAATGGTGGTCTGAGGACAAGATGGTTGTCCTGATGTTATACCTGGAGAGAAGACGTGCACGAGAGTTGTTTGACGTGGCCCCAAAGCAAGGAGAGACCAGGGCCAGCCTCAGAGAGATCCTCACAGTGCAGTCTGTGAGGGGCAAGACAGGATTTGACAGATGAGATTTACAGCATGACAGTCCAAGAGGCGGGGCCCTGGGAATTGTGGAACAATTGTGTGTCAGGTCAAAAGAAAACTGAGTGTGGTGGCCTCAAAGAAAACCAAACAATTTACAGAAACACTTTACACACTGCAAGATACCAGCTTTCACCTTGAAAATCTTTTGTGGAATCATGGTTTCTGTAGAAATCTGCACATGGTTTTTATTTGTTGTTTTGTTTTGCTTTGTTTTGTTTTTAGGTCACACCTGGCAATGCACAGGGGCTACTTCTGGCTTTGCACTCAGGAATTACTCCTGGTGATGCTCGGGGAACTCTATGGGATGCTGGGAATCGAATCTGGGTTGGCTTCGTGCAAGGCAAATGCCCTACCCACTGTGCTCCAGCGCCTGCATGTGTTTGATGCTCATGGCATCTCTGATCTCATGCCAGCTCTTGTCCTGTGGTGCTTTTTTATTTCAGGGCTAAAAATTGTTTTAGGTACCATTATTTACCATACCATTAATGACACAGTTTCATGCATACAGTATTTCAACATCACACACTCAACCAGTGTTTCCCCCTCTCAGCCCACCCACTCCTTCAACCCCAGGAAGCTCAGTTCTATAAACAGGCTGAAGCTCAGCCTGTTTTCAGGCTCTGTAGCCTTTGGCCATTTGTCATTCCCTTACATATTTTTATCTTTACATCCCATAGTGAGAGCGATCATTCTAGCTCTATCCCTCTCTTTCTGACTCAGCCTAATACTTTCCAGATCCATCTGTGTAGCAGCAAATTGCATGATTTCATCTTAGTACATGTCACAGCAACTTAAAGTAGCAACCCCAGAGATTAATGAACACGCCAACAATACAAAATCACAAGTATTTGGCCAGGAGTAATCCCTG
This sequence comes from Sorex araneus, assembly GCF_027595985.1. Classification (NCBI taxonomy): domain Eukaryota; kingdom Metazoa; phylum Chordata; class Mammalia; order Eulipotyphla; family Soricidae; genus Sorex; species Sorex araneus. The sequence continues at coordinate 190,021,798 of NC_073304.1, read as the reverse complement.
ATCACAGAGCCAGGAGTAGGGCCTAAGCACCAGGTCTGGGCCCCCCTACCAAATATTCCATTTTTTCCTTCATGGAACCACACTCAACTTGTGTTCAGTCCTTACTTCTGGCTTTGCAGTCAAGAATCACTCCTGGTCAGGACTGGGGGGACCACATGGGGTGCTGGGAATCAAACCTGGGTTGGCCGTATATAAGGCAAATGTCTTTCCCACTATGCTACATCTCCAGCTTCACAAATGAATACTCTTATTTGGCTCCGAGACTCTAGTGGGATAGTTTAAGGGAGTTGCAGTGAAGTGGTGGCAAACTATAACAAGAGCTTATAATTTTACATGATTTCACTTGCTCCTGTGAGACTTGTCATCATTTTTGGTCTATTGCTCTGTATGAATTTGCATGGATACCTTCTTGGAGCCATCTTGATCTGCTCTGGTCCTAGGACGGTCCTAAGACAAAGGTGGGTCCTGAGGGCCAGGAATTAAGGCACAGAGTTGAGGCACACTCCCTTCTCATAAAGAGATGTGGGAAACAAAAAAGAAATACTAAGGGAAAATAGACCCTCCTAGCTTTGATTCCAAACTATTCTCTGTGCCTTTCTTTCTATGTTTTATCGTTTATAAGAACTGTGGTATTTCTTTTCCTCTCTCCCTCCCTTCCCTTTCTTCATTCCCTCCTTCCTTTAAAAAAATGTTTTATTGAGGTACTGTGATTTTTCAATACTATTACATATTTCATGCATATATTGTTCCAAGACTACATCCACAACCAGAGTGCCTGCTTCCCTCCATCCTTTTCCCCTCCCTTTCTTTCTTCTCTCTCTCTCTGCCTCTGTCTCTCTCTCTCTCTCTCTCTCTCACACCCTCCCTTACCCTCTCATCTCTGTGTTCTACACCTGAGCCACATTCCCTGCCCCAAGGAGAGACATAGCATGGTGGGTGGCTCGCCTGCATTGAATTCAGTCCCCAGTACCCCAAATGATCCCTCAAGCCAGCAGTGACTTTTGAGTACAGAGCCTGGAGTAAGCTCTGAGCACCTTCAGATGTGGTCTTCCCCACTCCCTGCCCAAATAATGTTTAAAATCAGAATTACAAGGAGAATCATCCTTCAAGAGAAATTCCCATTCTCAATGGAGGGGATCTTTGCAGAGGAAAACAGTGGCTAGAGATGCAGGTAGACTGCTCCCAGAGACAGTCAGCACATAACTGTTAGTCCAAGGCCTTGGAGGTGGCACTTGGTCCTGGGTTCCTCTTCTCTTCAGCGTCAGTGACAGTTTCTCCTCCAGCCAAAGTTTTCCCTTAACCTAAGAGACTAATAGACTCATCAGAGAGTGTTTCCCAAAATCAGAGGAGTCAAAACCCAAGATCTCTAGAAATCTGTAAAATAAAGTGGTACCTGGAGAGATTCAAATGCTTCTGACACCGAGTGAACAAGATTCTCTTTTGCCCCTCAAAAGAGAGTGCTAGGGCAATGCCTAGAGGTTGGAGATTTAAATCTGTCTTGGGCAGGAAGTCATAAAAATAATTACTACTGTAGAGGTGCTGGGGGAACCATATGGGATGCTGAGAATCTAATCTGGGTTGGCCACATGCAAGGTAAATGCCCTACCCCCTGTGCAGCCCCTAGGCATCATTTTTGACACAATGTCCCTACAAATAAATTTCTCAGAACATCATTTTAGCAGGTGCTTATAGAAATTTCAAGAAAAAAGCAACCAGGCAAAGAATGCTCTGGAAAATGCTGTATGATCTCCTTTTGGGAAGGGAGAATCTGAGTCTACGATATTTGCCTATAAAGTTTCAGAAGGGTTTGAGTACAAAGGCACTTCTGTAAAGAAAACCACTTGCTCTCTATTACCAAATACTTAACAGATTTATTTTTTTGCCCAGTGCAGAGATAGTTTGGGGACAATGCATAGTTTCTGTCTTTAAGACACTACAACCAACTGTTAGATTCGGCTCTGGATCATTCTAAAGGAAGAAGTGATCAGGATACAGCGCTCTAGTGCTCCGAGGCCTCGTTGCTGTTCTTTTCCACCGGAGGAGGAGGCTGGGCCTGAGGGTTCTCAGCAAGCAGCGTCTCCACCTCCACTGAGGCCTTCCGTATGCTGTCCAAGTTCAACTGTTGGTATTTTCTTTTAAAAAAGCCACACTGAAATAAAGGAAGGGAAATCCAGTTATAGGTGCAAAACATCCATTTGTCTTAGAAAATTCTTTATTCCCATGTTGTGGAAACAGCCTATTCCTGCTTTTCAAGCTCCCCTGAAGGTCTCCTGATAATCCAACGTCACACAGCCTTCCTCTGAGCCTCTCCCAAGGCGCACTCAGAAACTACTTTCCATTTTCCTCTGAATCCCCAAGGCACTGTCCTCCCTCCAACTTCACTAATCCTAAGCAAGCTGGAGTTTGGGCTCTACTGGGTCCTTCCAGTCTCCAGCAAACTAGGCTGAGGTTAGAGAGATCAAGATCAATACCAAGAAACAATACAGCAGGAAGAGAAGTCTTTACAGAAGGACCTCAGGGGAAAAGCACAAAACTCAGTGCAGCCAACTCGGCAATCTCTGGACTAGATTTGAAAGGAAGAGTGGTAGGCAAGGTAAAAAAGTGGGGAAGGGCATTTGGCTGGTGGAGCACATGGACCAAGTCAGGAAATAGTTCAAAGTACATGGACTGGCAGGTGGAGGACAAGACTTAAAAGTTAAAAGTGACAGACACCAGAGTGTATAGAATTTTGCAAAACAGTAAAAGATTTTGAATATTAAAGTAGGGGAAGGAAAGAATTTAAATAGGAGAACAACAGTGAGATCTATTTCAGGAAAAGGTCTCTGTACTCCAATAACTCAATCTGATTTTTTGTTTGTTTGGGGGCCAGCGATACATCCAGCGATACTCAGGAGTTACTCCTGGCTCTGCACTCAGGAATAACTCCAGGTGGTGCTCAAAGGACCTTATGGGATAACAGGGATCAAACCCAAGTTGGCATGTGCAAGGCAAAAACACCCTACCCAGTATACTATTGCTCCAGCTCCTCAATTTGATTTTTATCTTTTCTCAGACAGACACTTGCCTACCTTAACAGGAAGTGGGTGCCTAAAGAGGGGAAAGTGGCCTCAAAACCAGGGTAACCAGTTGGGAATCCCAGTGTCCAGCCCAGAGCCTGACCTCTCACCTTGAGGGCTGGAGTGGAACTGACCTTGAACAGGATGATTATAATCACGATCAAAAGCAGAAGGCCACCAACACTGCTACCGATGATGAGAGGCAGAGAGAAGTATACGTCATCTTTCAGGAAGTTGACAATAATCTAGAACAAGACAAAGAGACCACCCAGTAAGACTTCCACATTATTTTCAGGAGCAAAATAGAAGAACTTGGCCATATCATGTGTGCTGATCAAGACCTATGACATTAAAAGTGAAAAGTTAACATTTCTGAGTGCAATGTTTTAAATGACCTAAAGTAAGGAGCATGCCTTGCATGTGGCTAACCTGGGTTCAATTCCTGGTACCCCATATTGTACCCCAATCCCTGAGCACAGAACCAGGAGAAAGCCTTGAACACTGCCACAGGTGTGGCCCAAAAGAGGGGGAAAAAATAGGGTTCTGTTTAGGAATCATGACTATTCTAAGCTAAACATGACAAAGCTAGCTTCTCTTTTGCCAGTGACTGACACAGAAGATCAGCTCTCACTAATAAGATGCTGGCAAGTTTAGGAAAAATATCCTCCCCGGAAAAGAGAAAGCACAAGGATGTCAACTCACTTAGCAAATACAAAAGCAATCTCTTTAGTCCATGAGTCACTGATGACATTTTCACTTTCTATACTTCTAAAATGGAGGAGTGATAGCACAGCGGATAAGGCTTTTGCCTTATATGCGGCTGACCTGGGTTCGATTCCTTTGTCCCTCTCAGAGAGCCTGGCAAGCTACGGAGAGTATCCCGCCTGCAGGGCAGAGCCTGGCAAGCTCCCCGTGGCATATTCAATATGCCAAAAACAGTAACAAGTCTCACAATGGAAATGTTACTGGTGCCTGTTTGAGCAAAACCGATGAACAATGGGATGACAGTGCTACAATGCTATACTGCTAAAAAATGCATCCAGTTCCAGTATTTATTAAGACTTACAAAAGAAACATGCAGGGCGTGGAGAGATAGTACAGGAGGTAAGGCACTGGACACTGGTTCAAATCCCAAGTACCGCTAGGGGTCCTCCTAAGCACAGGGCCAGCAATAGCCCCTGAGCACCAAGTACAGCACCAAGTACAGTCCTTACTTCCAAAGCGTGGGAGTGCATTCAGTAGCCAAGAACCGCCTCCCCAGAGCTGCCAGAGGTGAAAGGAGAATGAGGGAATGAAGGGATGGAGGAACAGGGTCCTATGACTATTTATTTTCTTCCTCCTCTTCTCCCTACTACTTTCTTACAATGTAGTTATTTCTCCTTTCTCCTTTCCCTTTCTCTTACAGAGTAGTTATATAGAAATCATGAAGGGTGGGAGTATACATAGGTGGGGTTGAACATTATCATAATAACAAACAGATGTAAAGGCACTCCTTCAAGGGAAGTTCTTCTAGGAGATTAACTCAGGGAAAAAATCTCATCTGGGGGTTCAGCACTCTAGATTAATAGGATTAATAGGAGATCCGCTCAAGGGTGGGATCCCATCTAGGGTGTATTGCCTTCTCCTTTCCTCAGCTAGTAACCCATTGAAAAAAAAATCATAGTAAATTTACTTTTTACAAATACTTCTAGTCATTTTGTAAGTGACTAGTAAGAGATATATTAAACTTAAGAAATTTATCGAAAAGCTTCCCTTTTTGGTTGTTTTTGTTTTTGTTTTTGTTTTTGTTTTTTTTTTTTGCTTTTTGGGTCACACCCGGCGATGCACAGGGGTCACTCCTGGCTCTGCACTCAGGAATTACCCCGGCGGTGCTCAGGGGACCATATGGGATGCTGGTAGGCAAATGCCCTACCTGCTATGCTATAGCTCCAGCCCCAAAGCTACCCTTTTTGATGCCAGGGTAGCTTACAGCTTGCTTTGGGTCATCCTTGTCCCTCGCCGGGACCCTCTTCTTGGGGGTATTAGGAAGTAAGGGCAACTGAGGCTTAAGTAAAGTAAATATGATGGATGCCCAGGAGTAAATATTATTTGGAGTCAATTAACTCCCATGTTACAAAAGCATAGCATTAACCGTCTTCCTGTGTCTATACAAAAAGGACGTTGCTAAACCATGCTGAGAACATAAAGGAAAGAGAAAATCCTTATAGGATTATTAGTGCCTGATGGAACTGGGTGTGCCTCAGGAGCAGTGTTGGTGGGAATAACTCAATAAACCCAAGCTCGGGGGCTGGAGGAATAGCACAGTGGGTAGGGCGTTTGCCTTGCACGTGGCCGACCCGGGTTCAAATCCCAGCATCCCATATGGTCCCCTGAGCACCGCCAGGGGTGATTCCTGAGTGCAGAGCCAGGAGTAACCTCTGTGCATCGCCGGGTGTGACCCAAAAAGCAAAATAAATAAATAAATAAATAAATAAATAAATAAATAAATAAATAAATAAACCCAAGCTCCCTGCGGGAGGAGCAAGAACAAACCAATATTATCCAACACATACCATTCCTACATATGTTTGGAGGTGGGGAGGTGAGGAGTTGGGGCCATACCTATAAGTGTTCAGGGTTGACTCCTGGCTCTGTACTCAGGGATCACCTCTGGTACCAAGGTGAGTACCATATGAGGCACCAAGGATCAAACCAGAGTCAGACACATACAAAGCAAGCAGCTGACCTGCTATACTATCCCTCCAACCCCTCAAGTCCTAAAGAACAGTTGTTTAACACTGATTTTATATTCTAGGAGAAGAGTTCATGTAAAAAGAAAAATTATCTCACTTGTAATTTTTTTTTTTTTAAATCTCTAATCCACCTAGTTCTTTCAGCTTCAGCCTCTTAATCTATGGCCTCACTTCAGATAGGGGAAAAAGTGGGGCAGAAGAAGATTACTTCCAGGTCATAGGTAGCAGAGTGAAGGTCAGAGGTGGTAAGACTGGAACAGGAATGGGGAACAGAAAAGGGCAAGAGCATCTGCTCAGGGGTAAGGCAGAGTTTTCCCAGGATACCACCCAAAACACAGCCAGGAGTTACCTTAGTTTTGTGGTTCTCCACATTCAGTCCCTCGTACAGAAATTTGTTGAAGGATATTTCACCAAGGACTTCAAGTTCAGTTAATTTTGCTAATATCTATGAGTGGGAGAAAGGGGAATAAAACATATTTTAGACAGAACTTACTGTTTCTGAAGGGCACTCACCATTTCCCCACCTCCGCTTTCATTCATTTACCATTGCTTTTCCCTTTGAACCTGCGTTCCTTCCCTGTACTCCTCACTTAACCTACTTAATGACTTCATCAAGCTGAATTATTCAAGCAGGAACTTTTAAGAACCTGCAAGTACCAAGCAACTTCTCTTCCCTACCCTTCATATGCCTCGTGCCACATCCCAAACTCACCTGCCTGTCATAAATCAGTTCCTGACAATTTGTTGTTGTGGTTATGCTTTTTCTATTTTGGGGGGGGGGTTATATGCTTGGGGGGGTGACAGACCCATGGGAGACCACTCTCAGGGATCACTTCTAGCTGTCCTCAGGAGGACCATATGTGCTGCTGGAGAATAAAGTACAAGCAACTACATGCAAGGCAAGTGTCTTAGTCCCTGTGTTGTCACACAGTTTAGCACACAGTGTTAAACTTTTTTTTTTTTTTTTTTTTTTTGCTTTTTGGGTCACACCCAGCGATGCAGAGGTTATTCCTGGCTCTGCACTCAGGAATTACTCCTGAGAGATAATATGCTCAGGGGACCATATGGGATGCTGGGAATCGAACCTGGGTCAGCTGCATGCAAGGCAAACACCCTACCCGCTGTGCTATCAGTCCAGCCACCCACAGTGTTAAACTTTTAAAAGCTGGCTGTGGGTAGGAGAGATAGCATAGAGGTGAGTGCATGCCTAGCAGCACCACATGGCTCCCAAGCCCAGAATACCATCAGGTGCAGCCCTGTAGGGCCCCTACTCCCAGCCAGCATCAGTAGGTGAGGTCCTGGTGGCCCTTAAGCAACATCCGGGTGATCCAGGTCATCGCCAGTCTGGTTGACTGATTGGCTGAGAACCACTGGGAATGTTCTTGGGGTGGTCCTCTAAACCACTGGGGAGGCCCCCGCGCCCAAAAGTTGGCTGTGAACAATGTTTGTAAAGGGCTGGATAGATCACAGCAACAGCTCAAGTTAGAGATGGCAGCCTGAAGTGTAAGAAAAGCAATGTCAAAAAGTGAACGGATTTCGGATGTACTGGTGAGGGGTGCAGGTGGGAAATGGGAAGGCTTAAGGCTAGACCAGATACAGGGATACAGGAAAGGGGGAGTCACAGGTAATCCCCAGTGAGTGAATGGAGGAAATGACCCTGAAGAATCTGGTAAGGGTCAAGATTTGGACATGTTATTTCTGAGATTTGGACGCGTTGTTTCTGAGATTTGAGCGGGTTATTTCTGAGATGCGGTTGGTTATCCTTAGTAGAAGGAGCTGCCCGCGAGCGACTGGGTACACAGCAGTTAGATCTCCAGTACCTGTTTGGAGGGATCCAAGGTGAGCTCTGCCGCCACGGTCACGTTTTCTTTAGCCGTAGTGATGTTGCACTTCACTGAATGCCATTTCTTCACATGCTAGAAAAGGAAAGTCTGGTTGGTACCATGCCCTTCCGTGCGAAAGGGCTCTAACATCTGGCACGTAGAGCACCTCGAAGTTCCACAAAAGGTGTGGGCACCTTCGGCGCTCCTTGGGGCTTAAGCCAAGCCGCAAGCTGGGCAAAGGGGACCCGGTGCAGAAGTTCCGAAGCACACCCGGCCGTCCCGCAAGTGCATTCCAGGATAGCACGGGGTCCGCGTCCCTCCGTGCGGGCCCTCCTCCTGCCCTCGCCCCATCGCAACGGCCGCGCTCACCTGGACGCGGTGGCTCCCGCACTCCGTCCGGACCGTTTGCTCGCACTCGGTGAGCTCCTGCAGAGAGAGTGCGTGGGAACTGGGGACGGCGCCCGAGGGCACCGCCTGCGCAGGCGCGCGGCCGGGCGCTAGGACCCGGCGGGCCGGCGCCGCGCTCGCGGACGCCGCGCGGCTCTCGCGGTGTTTGTGTTTGAACGGCTTGGCGGGTGGCGGCCATGGCGGCGTCGCTCCCGCGACCTGCGTGCCGCCTCTTTCGAACGTATGGAGGGGCGGGTGGCCGGGAGCCGCGGCGGCTGCCGGGCCGGACGGCGGCGCAGTGGTTCCGGCCGAACGGCCGCGGCTTTCTCTTCAGCAGCAGCAGCGGCAACGACACCAGCGGCAGCGGCTCCTCGCCGTCCGGCGGTGCGGACGATCTCGACGCGGACCCCGACTTCCTCGGCAGCCCGGTGAGAGCACGGCGGCGCAGGCGAGCTGGCGGCCGCGGCGCCAAGGACACGCCGAGCCCCGCTGCCACCCCCCAGCGCGCGAGGCTGCGAGCCCGGCCGCCGCAGAATTGCAGCACCCCCTGCGGCCCGCACCGACTGCCGCCCTTCCCCGGCCCGGACCTCGGCGACTGCGGACAGCCCCCGGACGGCAGCGAGCTGGGCACCAGTACCTCCCTGTTCAGCTTGCCGGCCTCTCCGGGCCCGCGCCGTGGATCGCCAGCGCTAGGAGAGAGTGTCAGGATGGTCACGACCCCTTCCACCACGCTGGACGCAGCCTCCGACGTTCCCAGAGTCCCAGCGGCCACTGTGGACCTGTCGTCACCTCTCCCCTGCCCCCTGGAATCCAGGTTGGACCACCAAACCAGTGGCAGCCTCAGGTCAGCTCTCTTTGATTCCAGGGACTCGGAAGAAGACACTGCGGATTCTGAGTTGCGCCCCCAGCGGAAGACTGGGAGGGGCTCCGGTTGGAGAAGACAGCCGTCACGCAAGAGGTTGAAAAGCCCCCGTTTATCAAGCCACTGTAAGAAAAGGGCCAAGGGCCCCGCACCCTGTCCAAAGGAGGACTCTCAGGGGGCTGCCCTAAGAGACTGTGAGGAGCTCAGGGGTCGCAGGAACTGCACTGTACCTGTGGAAAGCAACAGGCCTCGAAGAAATGGGTCCTGCCGGAAAAGGAAACAGGAGACCATGGCAACCTCACCGCCTCTGCACTGCCAGCAGCTTGAACAAGGTATGGAAAAGGAGGCCCGCTCCACCCAGGACCTCACTCCTTTGCAGAATGCTTGCTCATGGGTCAAAACTCGGGCGTCCTTCAGTTTCCACAAGAAGAAGATTGTGACTGCCACCTCTGAAGTGTGCAGCAGCAGTACTGCTGCCAATTGTTCTTCTAACACCCTCCTGTCAGAATTCTCCAACCCTCCTGTCTCAAGTGGAAGAAGTAGTGCTCTGGCCTCTTGGCGCTCCTCTTCCATGTATTTGCTATCCCCCATCAAGATGCTGTGTGTTGCAGACAAAAAGGCATCCGATGCTGAAAAGGTCTATAGGGAATGCAACCAGGAAGGCCCAGTCCCCTTTTGCTATTACACAGAAAAATTGGAATGCTGTCAGAAGATTGGGGAAGGGGTGTTTGGTGAGGTGTTTGAAGTAACTGTTAACCACACGCTGGTAGCCCTGAAAATCATAGCTATTGAAGGACCATGTCTAGTGAATGGGGCCCATCAGAAAACTTTTGAGGAAATTCTGCCAGAGATCATCATCTCTAAGGAGTTGAGCCTGTTGTCTGATGAGCTAGTCAACCGCACGGAAGGCTTTATTGGGCTGAACTCAGTGCACTGCGTTCAAGGGTCCTACCCACCCTTGCTCCTTAGAGCCTGGGATAAGTACAACTCAACCAAAGGGTCTGCAAATGATCGACCTGACTTTTTTGAGGTAGATCAGCTCTTCATTGTGCTGGAATTTGAGTTTGGGGGAACAGACTTAGAGCAAATGAAGTCAAAGTTATCCTCCCTGGCCACTGCCAAGAGCATTCTCCACCAGATCACTGCATCCCTCGCGGTGGCAGAGGCCTCACTGCACTTTGAACACCGAGACTTACACTGGGGGAATGTGCTTTTGAAGAAAACCCCGCTGAAAGAACTCCACTACACCCTGAATGGGGAGACGAGATCAATCCCCACTCAGGGGCTGCAGGTCAACATCATTGACTATACCCTGTCACGCTTAGAGAGAGATGGCATTGTGATTTTCTGTGACATTTCCAAGGATGAGGACCTATTTACAGGGCAAGGTGACTACCAGTTTGAGATCTATAGACTAATGAGGAAGGAGAACAACAACCGCTGGGGTGAGTATCACCCGTATAATAATGTACTCTGGCTGCATTACCTCACAGACAAGATTCTGAAAGAAATGACCTACAAAACCAAGAGTAGTAGCTCTACTATGAAGCAAATGAAGAGGAAGATCCAGCATTTTCATAGGACGATGTTGAACTTCAGCTCTGCCACTGACCTGCTCTGCCAACACTGCCTGTTTCAATAAGGAAGGGACCTACTGCCACAAACTGAAGAGCACACACCATCCCAAAGCCCAGGTGCCCGCTTTCACTCTCCCCACAGCAGGATGGAATTCCCGTTCTTTTTGAACAAGAATTTTGCTTCCCAGTGGAAACTGAGGTGTTTGGTAAGATGTTTGAACCAACTGTTGACACATTCTTAACAAGTCAACTAGTTACACATTGGAAAAAAAAATGGGTACAACAAATGTGTACAACTTCTAAGCCTTCTTCCTGTTTGCCGAATCCAGTCCACCAGTCTCTTTACACATTTTCAGTTTTGAGCCTTGGCATTTATGTGATGT